>NW_013666092.1:295867-346502 GCF_000517525.1 Limulus polyphemus
TTGTTATTTTACGGTGATAATCTTGTTTTCTTGTGCCCAATAATGCATAATTTCATTTGATAAACACGTTTAGATTGAATGGTAATTTATAATCAGTCACAAGAACGTTGAATCTGAATCACTTGAAAAAACACGGGGGTGCTTAACTTTTTTCCAGGTGTATATATAACACTATAATTTACACCTCATTCCATGTGTACTCTATCATTAAATGTTTATATATAAAGTTTAATAATCATGGATGCTGATAGATTACATATATATAACACTTTATCATCAATACCTTATTCCAGGTTTAATCTGTCATTAATGTTTATACACAAAGTTTAATAATATTGGATGCTGACAGATTTGCAGTAAAATTTTATTGTGCATAAATTTGTTAACATATCAGATTGCTTAATACAGTCAAACTTTTCCAGAAATACTACCCAAAGTCCCTTCAATAAATCCAACAAAGAGTGGGATCAGTTGCAATTCATCACAGTTACTTCAGCATTGGTTATTCAAATTTATTTGTTGCTCTGTTTCCTTTCAAATAATTTTGTAAGGGGAAAGACATCATTTACTTAAAAAAGAAAGCTGAATGTATTGAGTCAATAAAAGCTAAATAATCAGTGAACTTTATTGATATGTCTGGAAATTGAGATATATATCATTTGGTACAAGGTATTAATTTTAACTTCAGATCAAGATCAGAGATAAAGAGCTTGCAAAAGGTCGTTATACACTAGTACAGGTCTGAAAATTTAGAATTATATGTTGTAAACATTATGAGTGAGCACTGAAAGAAATTTCACATTGCAATATATTGGAATATTTGTAACTATTTTGCAATATATTCTACAAATCCTTTGCTTACCAAGGTCATTTTGTCTACTGAGTCATACTCTAATTCCTATGCAATTAAGTCACTTACATTAGTGATGGTGGGTGTTTGTAGTTTTAAATACAATGTTATAGTTATCAATAGCCAAATTTATAAAAGAAACTGTACAAAAAACCATGAAATAATTTTCAAAATTTAATAAAATGTTGTGGAAAAATTTGAAAACTGTACATTGAAATAATCACTGTCAAAAACCAGTTCATAAGAAATGTACCATGATATGCAGACCTCTTGGGTATGGGCCATAATAAACCAGTTTAACATGCACTCCTAGTGAATATAATGTATAATTCATTAATTATTGCACAAATAATTGGTTTATATTAAAACAAGTGCATTCAACAATATAGCTAGTTTCAATCATTGTTTATGACAGTTATTTCATATTCTCCAGACTGCTATGGCTTGTAATCTAGTATGTTCTTCCAATAATTTTAAAGCTTTAAGAATTTCTCATTAAGATTTGTTTAATATCCTCAGCTTTTATCTGCTATCACATACAACAAGACATTCCTCATATAAATTGCCTACATGAGATAAGAAATTAAGGTTATAATGTGTCTAACATAAGTAACCAAAATCATTATTACCTATTCAAAGTTATTTAGTAATCTATATGATTTTATTAGAATTTCAAGCATAATTACCTGTCTATTGGCTAGGTGATCACTCAACATCTCTGCTTTATTTAAATCACCTTCACTAATAGCTTTGTCAACCAGGTGCTCAATTTCTGTCTAAAAGATAATCAAAAAAACATAATTTAAACATAGCCTCTCTCATGTATAGATGATGTTAAACAAACCTTTCCAGATTTTCTTGTTTAACTTCATATACACATAAAATTCAAAGCTGATAAAACATGAACATTTTCAGATACTTGTTAATTTTATTATGGGATTAAAAATAGTTTTAATACATTTTTGTAAAACAGTTACATGTGGACAAAACTTTAAATTTGGTAACTTTAATGGCTTGAATGCTCTATTGTAATTTTTCATCCTTATGAGAATGAGCAGGGTGACAGAAGCCACTTTAGCCAATGAAACTCATCTATTATCTCCAAAAACCAACACCACCTCATCTTGCATCTTGATACCAAATCTGATTAACCAAACAAAGCCCTCAGTACACCTAACATCATCAGACAACAAGATGTCTAAAGCTTATATTATTTAGCTCTAATGTTCAAGTCACTATTCACACTAAACTTACATGTACTCTCCAGGAATAAAAAGGGACTTCTTATTCAAAGATTATCTAAACACTAATAATTTTGAATAACTGAAGTAATTCACTTGTGGTTTTTCTATGCTTCAGCAACAAGTGCTTAAGCCAAATCAAAATTTTTATGTTATATATCATTACTGTAACTTTCCAGCACACTGTTTGTTTTGTATAATTAAATAATGTAGCTCTTCTCTGTACTCTTTTGTTTTTAATATTTAGATAAAGCTACACAAGAACTATTTTACAGGCTAGAGAGAAGGCAGCTAGTTAACAGTACCCACTACCAACTCAAATCAAACAATGGGTTTTGACCATCACTCTTATAACATACCTATGGCCATGACCCATTTATAACAGAGACATAAACCATGAACCCTAAAATTCACAGTCTAAATTACTCAGTAATTGATTGGGAAAAATTAAGTTTTTATACATAAATACACTTCTATATATTTATAATTTATATGCACATATATATAAATGTTTTTAGTATACTCTCTTGTGCCTGAAATTGTCTTTTTACATAAAAAATAGTTTCTACACATGAAGTTTCAACTAACATATCAAGTTACTGCAGATGTAGAAACTATTTCTGATGTGAAAGAATACAACTTCAGGTTAAATAACTCTTATACTACAAAACTATTCAAACAACTTTACCGAAAATGTATGTGTGCATGTATATGTGTAAAACCTATTTTACATTATCTATAGTATCATCTTTGAAAGAGTAACTAGACTGTTTTTTTCATGTGTATATTTTGTTTGTTGTTCACCAGAAAGGTATACAATAAACTATCTGTGCTGTACCCACCATGGGTATAAAAGCATCATTAACACTCAGACTTATTGCTGAGCCAAAAGGGGGCATTGTGTTTATACACACACACACACACACACACACATAAATCAAGATGGATTCACTTTAAAACAATTGTTAAAACACAAAACTTGCATGGATCATTATTTTTATTTATTGGTTTCATTTCTTTGTTGTTAAGCACAAAGCTGCACAATGGGCTATACAAATTAAGTAATTCCTGAAATTCTAACCTTTATTTGAGATGCCCTCTATTATATAAATGCATATTCCATACAATTTAATAAAGTTTTAAACAAATAAATAAAATAGTTTTCACAAGTTATTGTCTTTTGTTATTTCACACAAAAACAAAAGTGAAAGAAAAAAAGGGAAAAAAGTTTTTTTGTAAATGTTTGTATTTATTTACTACGCAATTATAAAAAATGTCTGCTTATCAATAACGGATTCATATTTATGTAAATTTATTCATAAACATACATATTTCGTTTCTTCCACATTTTATACAATAATAACTAACAAACAATTTTACTTGAATAACAGGTAAATTTAGAATTAATGTAAAATAATATCTCCTGCAGTTGGTCCAAAAATACACTTATCATACTGCATGTAAAATTTTTACAGATACAGCTTTCTTACATGGAAAATTATCGTTTTTCAATTTATTTTTTCTTACTTAAAATTGAATGTAGATTTATTAGTTGTCTGCTTAAAACAATTATTCTCAGAGACAAAATTTAATCTACAATCAGATATTTTCTTTAATTCTACTTGGATACTTTTAATGTTATGGAAAAACTCCATCTTATATTAATGTGTACTTTATGTCAATGTGCAATTTTAACTATATTGATTTATATTTTATATCAATGTGCAATAATTGTTCATTGTCAGTTTTAACTATTTTTTGTTAAAAACTAATGGTTAAAAGTAACTAGGGAGGTCAAAAGAAGTAAATAAAAATTATGATGCAATATAAAAATCTTATATCATATACATATCATAGACTAATTTAATCATGAAATCACAAACTTTACCATTATGAATAGCCTTAATTTTATTTATCTATAAATTAGTTTACTTTTTTTTTATTCTCTAGTTTTATCTTTTTCAGATACTAATATTTAAGAAAATATCCTATGTTTAGTGATCATCTCTTATCATCTTATCTTTCAAGTTTTAAAGTTCGTAATTTATTTATTACGAATTTTTTTCTAATTAAAAACTATGTTTATTTGTGAGTTTCCTATCATTAACAAAATGTGAATTTTAGACTACAGCAGTAGAAGTAGTAAATCAGAGAACAGATTAGGCTTCAATCTCATCTCTTCTTCACTGAAATTCATGTTTTGGTGATGAAAAGAAATTCAAAAGTAAATAAATAGCTAGTTAGCCTGCTGAATAATAAGAGGTATGTCATGTTATCCACATGCCTAAAGTATTTTAGGTTATTAGTGGTGATTAAATGACTGTATATCAAAACCAAATAGCCATGTTGTTATTTGATTTTTTTCTTTTGAATTATATAGTATGGTTTAATGTTTTTTTAAAGAGTTAATTTTTGAGCTTTTTATTACCAATGGAGTAAATGGTATAGTTTCTGGAAAAATGTACAGAAAGGGATATTTTTAAAAACAGTAGGTAAAGCTATAGTTTTCATGAGTATGTTTTTTGATGAAAAGGAGTGAATTTGCACTGGGAAGACTTTTTGAAGATCAGAGTGAGAGAAACACATTAGTCAAGGAATGTACTGACTTATGTAAGGAGACAGAAGTCTTAAAGATTATTATGAGATTGTGAGGGAAGAGAAGGAAACTGTAGTTCACTGTGGCATGCAACAGAAGGTGCAGATAATAATGTGTAACTGTATCAAACAGATTTGAGTCTACATCTGTTGATGTGAGTGAGGATGGAAAAATTCTGATGTTTATACTGCGGGGATTTTCAGTGCTCTCTGATTGGTTGGATGTGGTAAAGCACATAAAAGATATAGCTTATCAGATGTTAAAATTCAGGATACTGTAGAAAGAACAAATAGTCTGATGGCAGAAACCAAAGAAAATGCTCTTTTTTGTGATACATATCAAAGCAAATGATAATGATAAAGGAAAATCTGTGGAGTTACTAAGAAAGACTAAGATTGAGCTTTATGGCTAGAAATAACAGAGTACTTCTGTCAGTTCTTTTTTAGTCACATTGTCAAAGAAGGTTTGATAATGGTAAAAGAATGATAGGAGCCATTACTGTAAATATGTTGTAATGGATATATAAAGTGGTGAGACCAGTGAGATAGGTTTAAAGGTAGAGGTGTCTGTATGGTAAACTTTCTTAAAAATGGTGGTAAATAGAGCATTTATTAAGTGACTATTAAGGATCTTTTAAGCTACATTTGATGGATAAAGAATATTTCTTGGATTTTGCAAAGCTTAGAGCAATTAAATTATCCTTAAAGAGTAAATGATGGCAAGCACAGTCTTGTTATATGAGTAAATTCACACTAAGTTGGTACAAGTAAGGACTGATTGTGATTAGCATGTTAAATATATTAAATATCATTCTACAAGTCTTGGTTAAATTAAAAATAAAAATACATCAGTTTAGAAAGTCTTCCATTAGGACATTAAAAATACATTTAACAGAGAGGAAGGTGGTGTTTCCTTTGTAACAAGTGCTCTGAAAGCTTATGAAAACAAAAATGTCTTTAATTATTGGGTTAAGATCACTGAAAAAAAAAATTAAGTTGTTACGATTTCCTACAACAATTTTGATCAGGGCATTCAAAATGACAGAAATGTCAAAGGGAGAATAGTTATGCTATCAAATAACACAGTTATATGAGAATGATTTTTAATAAAACTTTGGAAGATTGCTACTTTTCAGAATGACATATTTCATGCAAAAGACCTACATAGACCCTGTTCTAGAGCTGAGGAGGATAAGATTAAAAATGTTGATGTACAAAAGCACACTTTACTATTAAAAAGCATAATATCATTACCCTTGATTTTTGTAAGAAAACTTGGTGTTGAGTTACTAAGGACTGTTTTCTTCATTTTAGAAGAAACTACAAGAAAATATGAAGCTGAATAGATGTTATGTAGCTGCAGAAACTGAACAGATTTACTACTAAGGAGTATACTTCATTCAAACAGTTGAATTAAATTATTAATAAACTAAAAAAAGCACAATAGAACATGAATAGTAAAATAAAATATAATGAATTTTACCAATACAAACATTAACTCAAAGAAAGATGCTGTCTTTTAGAAGCATCTTAGCTTACATAAACTGTTAGACAACAGTCAAGTATAATATCAGTCTAGAAACATTCCAATGGGAACTTTAATAAAAAGGAAAAACTTTGATGAAGTTCTCAACTTTTTCATTAATACTTTTACTGATGAAGCATAAGAGAAGATTTCTAGTCTAATAAATGTATTTAAATGTAAAGGGTAATTTTTTAAAATTTTTTAGGTTAAGAAAAAAGATGTTTAGGAAGATTGCCAGAGAGTAAAGTATCAGATTCAGGTAGTATTTATCCTACAACTTTAAAAAAAGCTTAGCATGGAGGAGTTTTCAACTGTCATTCTTCAGAAGTCACCTCACATCAGAGAAATTACAAAGAATCAGAAAATTTCTAAGGTGTTCCCTAATTTAAAAAAAGAGGGGTCAAGTAAGAAGCAGTGAAAATATAGGTCTATTATGCTGAATTCTGTTTTGAATCTGCATATATAATATAAAAAACATTTGGAAATGTTTAACAAAATTTGAAAAACTTAGTCCTAGTGAATAAAGCTAATAAAGTGCTAACAATTATTTACTGTATAAGGTGCTGGTTTTGGTTATATTACTACAGGAAAGAAGTCAATAAGCCGGAAAACAAAATGCACAAATAAGCTACTAGAATGTAACCTCAGTAAAAAGAAATTAAACAAAGAGAAACATAAGCATTTATACTTGCTTTCCTTATATCACAGAAGAATTAGAGGTGAATTAATTCAGGTGTTTAAAGTTCGATAATCTGCTTGTGAGTGATATGTTCAATCATTGAAATGATAGTTTGGAAATTTGGGATAATGTATTTAAGCTTTGGAAACCCAGATCCAGACTTAATTTTTCAGCAGAACTATTGTGTATAAGGATACAAAGAGATGCACTGGATATTTTATTTATACTGGTTATTTGATTAACTGGGGAGACTTTGGATGGCTGAATGGCCTTCTGTCATCTTGATCTTTCAGATGTTCCTCAGTCATTATCAGAACCTTCTTCACTTTGCATAATACCAAATTTCTTATCATAAAACAGTCTTCTGGTTAAATATCTGAAGTTTAGTATTTTAGTGTTTTCTCTTACACGTACCTTTGGCCCAAGATTTCCATGTGACACATGACCTGTTAGATGATCATTTATAGTGAGAAAGGGCTTCAAACCTTTCCATTCGTCTGCTGCTTGATTCTTACTATTCATATCATCCCTAAAATAGGAAAAAATAAAGTTATCAAATAGTTAATTCACAAATTAGATTTAATAATAAAGTAAGTAACTTCTGAATAAAAACATACTTCACCACATCTTTCTCCACAATATCCCTTATGGTCTTGTCTTTTAAAGCTCTTTTTATTAGTTTACTGGCTCTGCGTCGCTCTGTTTTCATCTGTCTCTCAGTCACCTTTTTCTTCATTTCTATTGATTTTTGTTGTAGTTGATCAAACTTCTATATATAACATAAAATATACTATATTTCAGGTTTCTAGGACATAAGTGTAATTAGTAACGAAAAAGTTACGATTTTTTCAAAAGTGCAACAAATATACAGAAATTATTCCATTAAAGTTCTTAACAGTATATCTATTTCTTAAGATACTTTTATTTGAAATAATTTTCTAGCTCTCACTTCTACACTAATTGTCACAAATTCACTAAGTCTAAATATGCAAATCAACTGATCCAGATTTGATAAAAAAATTCACCATGGTTTTAACAAATTTTAAATCATTTTGCCAAATACTAGTAGTTATTCAGCAGCTGAGTGATTGAAGTTTTCATAACTTTTTATATGGAATGGTGTAAACTATAATCTACTATATACAAACAAGGAGTAGGATGTTATAAATAAACTAATATACAGAAAGTCAAATAACTAGCAACTTTTTAATGTAGAATAATACCTGTTTAATATTGATAATTTCCAAAACACCTGCTTTCTTATGTCAAAGAATTCTTACTAAAATGATTTTAAATAATTTTAAACATGGTAAGTGAATATTAAAAACTTAAAATTAATCAAATAATCTTAATCTGTATCAGTCTGTAGCACCATCTACCCTTGCAACACAATCCTCACTTTCGAGAATTGGCATATACAAACTTGAAAACACCAGAAAATCAGTGGGGAGGAAGGATGGGAAGTGAGTGAGAGGAGGTAAGTACCTGTTAGAAATAAAGGGACTGATAAGATAAACGACCCTTAAACATAGAACGTATAAGTCAACTCAAAGAAACAATAAGACAAAGGAAACAAAAAAGAAACTTACCCTAAAGAACATGGGAATAAAAAGGCACCCAGTTAACAAAAACAAAGGTTGACTCAAAATTTATCCCCAATTAGATGTGACTAGCAGTAAAGATATAAAAAAAAGAATGTGTAACTAAATAACATCAACAGTGAAAAATTGTAAAATATTAAACCAAATTAACACAAGAAACAAACTAAACACAAGTTGTAAACTAAAGTAACCTAGATGGTAAACTTAAATAAGACTGATCAGAGAAGACACGAATGACATAAATTATCAAGTGCAGAAATTAGATTCATACACATGAGCTCATATAAACCCATTGAACATGGGTATATCTACTGTAAAATTTACCACAGATCTCCTGGGAAAAAAACAATACCCATCTTAAAAGGAAAAATCACCAGCCAAACGTAAGATACAAACTTCCATGAGCAAAAGTCTGTGCTTCCTCAGCAGGCATTGTGAAACCTGAGACTGGGGCCTAATGTTATAACTGCTGTCTACTTATGGTGGGAAAATTATCAACTGCCATAAGAAACCTGAATACATATCAACAAAGTAGAATTCGGGAAACAGAAACATCTTAAAAACAAACAAGTACAAACTTGATCTTGAAACTGATATTAATTGGTGATCAAACACAATCAAAAATTGTGCAGTCACATGGAGAACATAAAACACATGTATTTCTGATAGATACTCACCTCTTCCTACAAAGAGCTATCTTCTCCATACATCTGCCATAGAAATTTGCATCCCACTAACCTTTAGGCAACTCCCACCTAATCTCATGCATTTTGTTGTAAATTGCACTACTACATAATGATGTTATTATGCAGCAAAAGCAACAGGAGGGTGACACAACCTCCCTTCACACTAGCTCCTATGCTTTTGCAAGGAATACTAAGTTGCACCATAAGCAGGGAGGAAGTGTGTGAGGTGATGAACATGTATCAGAAATGCATCTTTCAGCTAAGGAAAATGTTAACTTCCAAAATGATACACATTGTTTCACACAAAAATCTAGAATCCCACGTTGATATTGTAGAGTGACCGGTGCAAAATTTACCTAGATGAGCTCCCTTCAAAAAACACCTACAGGAAACCCATGGAGAGTGCACAGAGGCACATTTGTGGGAGACAGCATCTCATCTCCTCTACGGTATACTCTTTGTACAAAGTAGAAGGGAGGAAGAGGCAAACAAATGCCATGTATCATGAGTATGGGTGGAAAAAGGACAAGGCACACAAGAGGTAACAGAGCCAATATGTGCAGCATAGTTGGGGAACGTTCAGACTACCTAGTGCACATCTCAACTCCACCATCACACTTATTGGACTGACACTGGCTATGGGAGGAGGGCACAAAGATTAAAAGTGCATACTTGTCTCAACTCTACTGGGAAACTCTTGAACCAATACCAGCTCATGGGAGGAGGGCACAGAAATACATGTAATATTAAGCATGCACACGTTAATTCAACTAGACAGCATAGGCTGCAAGAAAAGGGCACATATGTATGGTGTGTGCTCACCTCAACTCTACTGAACAGATGAAGACCACAGCAAGAGGGCACAGTATACTATGAAGTGCTTCTGGCACATTGCTGGTATAATTATATGAAGGGTGACCTGTGCTACAATATCAGTGTCACCACCACCCCACTTCCCACTGATTGGCACCCCAGTGGTTAGGTACCAATCAGTGAGGGTTCTTCATGGTCCACCACCTCAGCAACTAAAAACTGGTAAGTGGTAAGGGTCTCTCTTGCTTAACTTGAAGAAAAAGGGAGAATGAATTTGTGAAGGAGAGACCCAGAGAAAAGGCCCAGATCCCCATCAGTCTTGTTTCAGCTGGAAAGGTCTTTTACTGGAGACAGTTCAACAGATGACTACATAAAGCTATTTTTAAAAGTCAGCAAGCATGAGCCAGGAAAGCAGGCAGAGCACCTCCTGGTGCTGGCTTTTTCCATGATAGTCGATGGAATAGGTATGGTCTGGATCAGACAGTATAGAGATATCAGAATATACCATGAGGATACCTCAAGTGGTCTTGTAGAACACCCCATCTGAACAGTGGGTATATATATATATATATATGAAACTATGACAGATGGTATACTCTGGGAGGCACTACCAGCCACCTGGTGGGATCCTGTAAGCAAATGCTATAAATCAAAGAAAATATACACATCTGTCTAAAAACAGTGTGTATACTATAAACCAATCAAAGAATTTGGTAGACCCTACCTATAAAGGAAGAAGATTTATCCCTGGAGGAAGAGGAATCCCAGGGAATGTAGAGTGGAAGATGAAAACCCCAAAAGTGAGAGGTATGAGCTAAGTAGCAACGAATGGCACAAAACTGTCCAGGTCCAAATGATCAAAGAAGAGTGAAGTAGAAGGAAGGGATAGAGAGAGAGAGGAGAAAGGTAGAGGTCTCCTCTCCAGGCAGCTGAAGACCGAGGAAGGAAGGACTGGTCTGGAGAAATAACAATACAAGGATGATGGAAAGGATACAGGATGAGTCACTAACATAAAGATCTGAACAAAGGCAACCACAAGTGAGAAGTAAGAGTAATATGTCTGAAGAGAAAGCTGTAGAAGTTTCAGGTTGCCAATGGCTCAAAGAGACACATGTAAGAGTGTGCAGGATGACATCGAGGTGCCAGTCAGGCATGGGAACAGAGCAAGTGAGTCTAAGGGTAAGGAAGGACTGAAACAATTCCAAATATAACAATTGTAAAAGGTGATGCAGAATGACTATAACTGAGAAAATAACAATTAGAAAGACAGGAAGGGTGATGCTTGATGTCACAGAAACATAAGTCATCCAGGAATAGTAATGTGGCACTGAAAAAGGCAAAATGTTGAAGACAAAGATGCCCGATAACCAGTAAACATACGGATAGATGAACCCTGTAGAACAGCCTGGTAAAGGGAAGGGAGATGTCTGATGGTAGAATGATTAGGAAGAAAGTAGCAAGGGATGGACCAATGTTGAAAGCCACCCCGCCCACATGGTTGGAAGGACCAGGTAGAATGATGCCTGGAAGGTCAAGAAATCTTGTGAGGTATCCCTCTAATCATGCAAGGACCAATGGAGAAGGTGCATATGTATGTGACTGAAAGGGATATGCAGTCCCCATAAAGCCATGGTCACTAAACCACACATGCAGAATAAGTACAATAGGTATGAATCCAAGTGAATAGAAGTTCTATAACTCACAGGCAGATGGGAAAAGGCTGATCTCAGCTGAGAATAAGTTAAAAAACACCCCTTAAGTGAATAACATATTGATTGGGATAGAGAAATTGTTGGAAGTGTTGATAAATACAGACTTGAAGATGTTGGGCATAGATGGGAGTGGAAACAGGAAGAAAACAAGATAAGGACAGAAAGGAGGAGGGAAATGGAATTGGAGACAAAATCCATGGGTAAAAAGTAGAAAAACCTCTGTGTGGATGGAAAAGTGTGACCACAGGAGCTCAAATGGTGATAGCTGGGTACTCATGAGAATCAACACAATGGAAACATAACTGACGAGCTCAATGAGTCTAACATTGGGAAGAAGAGAAAGTTGGGAATCAAAAGACAGGGAAATGGGGACTAAAACAAGGTACAATGATGAAGAGTAGGGTTGGGAACAGTGTGGAAACAAAGTATGAAAAGAGGACAAATTACATGCAGCCGCAGCCCATGATTCGCTCCAATCAGAAACATCAAACTTCAAGCAAAAAACTCATAGAAGATCCCCAATAACAAAGAGTCAAGTGAGTAGGGAATTTGTAAGTGGAACGGCCAAAGTGGAGTTGTGATGGAAATGCGAATCACCTGCAAAATACTATGGGGCAAGGTGGAATGCCTCAGACTTGAGGGAGAAAGAGGAGAGGTAAAGAAGTGTAAATAAAAATGGATCAAGCAAATAAAGGAGTATTGGGTACTGGAAGGCAAAACCAATGCCAATAGTCTGCTGCCCCTCAACAGGCAAGGGAGCAATCCCAAATGTAACAATTGTAAAAGGGGATGCAGAATGACTAGAACTGAGAAAATAACAATTAGAAAGACAGGAAGGATGATGCTTGATGTCGCAGAAACATAAGTCGTCCAGGAATAGCAAATGAAATGAGTTAGGGTTGAAATTAAGAAGTAGAGAACAAGAGGAATATAACACAGGGAAGAGAAAAAGAATGGTGCATGCCAGAGAAATCAAAGCGAAAGAATGTGAGAAAGTTTACACATCTCTTCAACAAGAAGAGAAGTTTCCAAAGCCTAACCAGGTGAATGAACAATTAAATTTGTCCTCATTCCCCTCACAAATAAGGGGAAGGAATGCTTGAAGAAGTGACTGCAGATGAAGGTCCTGGCAGTATAAGGTAACCCACTACCCTATTCACAATGGCTACCATGTCATCCCTAGGGAATGCGTCTCTATAAGTCATAATTGTTACACAGCCTGTGGGAGGAAATTAGTCACTAGTTTTCATATTTTGCAGAAAAAAGATGAAAGCTAAGTTCCCTGAACATTGCAAATCTTGTTAAATTAACAAAGAAAAAACAAATCTGATGTGTTCAGTGTCGAGGAATAGGATAAAGATCATGAGTGCAAAGGCATAGAAGGAGCTAGTTGCAGGGAGTTTGTGTCACCCTCTTATGGGTGGAGGGCTTTTGTTGCATAATAACATCCTTATACAGTAGTGCAATTCACGAGAAAACTCGTGAGATTAAGTGGTAGTTACCTAAAGGCTAGTGGCATACAAGTTTCTAAGGCATATGCACAGAGAAGATAGCTTTCTGTATGCAAAGGAGTGTATCATCTCAGAAAAACTACTTAGTAAGGCTAGGTCTTTTTTGTTTAACATTATTATAAAATTACACTCATATCACTATAACACATGAAGCTTATCAATTATGATATATTGAAAGCATACTGTAATGTTCTCTTTCTCAACAGGATTTTTTATTCAGTTATCCTTGATCAGTACTTAAAATTAAAAAGTTGGGAATGTGTCTTTCGTGCATCTTGAATAGATAATAATGAGTTAAATTCTCATTTTAAATGTGCTAGAGAAATCAATTTAACTGGTAAGAGCAACATTTTTTGTGCTTCAACAATACTATTAATGTCACAGAAGCCATATATACTTCACTTTTGTAAACCCAAAATGAATTATGTGTCTCCTGCCATAATCTTTTATTCAATGGCAGTGCTAGTAGTGATATGTCGCCTGTGTCATTTCCACTATATCTTCAACTGCATGTCATTATAAAATTATGTTATGTTGTTGTTTTCTCCATTAAACTCTGTTTCACTGCTTGGTTCTGTTGCTCTTTAAAAATGTTAAAGTGAGGATCCATCAAAGTAGTTAAGGTGAAATTTGAATTGATTTAAATTCTAGCAAATCTACTTTCATGCTGTTCTCTCAAAAACATTTTCATTGTTCCTAGTCCAAAGTGCCATTTGTGTTATAATTTTACAGATGTGATGAATAGTGGCTATAGTGAGAATCACTTCTGAAATTACCAAGCTGATGTTTTTAATAATAGCTTCAAATATTTGAGACAATTTTAAATGTGTCAAATAGGAGTTATTGATCACAATTAAGGTTGATAATATTATTATCATCAGCATAGTGCATACTGTTCTCCCTTTTTCCAAGTCTTTCAGAGAAATAGTATTCTAATAGCTTCTATATTTAATCCATGTGTTTCTATAAATTGGATTGTTGTTTAACTGGAGGAACCTTGAAGTATGATGGCCACGACCTTAATGTCTGGAACTTTATACAAAGTTTAGGAAACAATTTCAGCCATATAAAAAGTCAGTTAGGTCCAAGTTAGTTAATGAGTTTATTAAAGTGAATTATTGACTGACTTTATTGGTCAGCTAATGTTGATCAATGCATAATTTAGTTAGTTAGTTTGGTACTGTCAGCCAGTTTTGTCCAGTTAATTAGTTTCAGTGCTGTGAATATTAAGTTCATGTCTTGATGAAGAAACAGATAGAAAATTAGCATGGAAGTGTAATTTTCAGTAATTTATTTACAAATTTAGGGCCTATCAGTGAACACTAGCAATATTAACCATGAAACTTAAAGTTCTGGAAATAAAATATTTTTGTTAAGTGGATTGGACTTTAAATTGTTCTTTTTTTACTTAATAATCCAATAGAAAATGAACAACCAAAACCATTACAACACTAGTGTCAAGAACGGAATTATTTTGGTAAAAAAAAGAATAAATTTCATGATGAAGGCACATACTTGAAGTGAGATTTAAAATATGCTGAAAATAAAAAAACCAGTGGAAAGAAGACCAAGATAAAAAAAAAGAAAATTAAAAGAAGATCTCAAGAAAAAAAGACAGGAAATTAACAGAGGATCAAGAAGAAAAGGACAAAAAATTAGATGAGAGAGACAGAAAATTAAAAGATCAAGCAGACTGAGAGGAAAAATTAAGGAAGAAATTACCAAAATGAAGCATAAGATTCACAGATCAATTGCAATCAAAATACATTCCATGAAGGACATGACAGAGAGTGCACACATTTAAGTTAGAAAAGTCAAATAAAATGTTGACAGGGTTCATATGGAGCTTTAGAAGTCCTTAAAGTTTAATAAAATTGCTTTAAAAATTACTAAACTGAAGTATTGTAGAACATTTTTGTCATAGTGTGTCCTTTTTTTTTTCTATATTCAATTAAGAATCAATACTGGGTCAATCATCCATTTTTTCTCACTGTCAGTCAGAGTCTCTGTCTTTGCCAGTGGCACTCCATTCAACTCTTGCATGATTCCCCAGAAGTGTGATTTTTTTGTAATTTTTTCCCCATTATACAACCATTTTAGTAACATGATTTTGCAACATAAGTGTGATGTTTCAAGTGTAAAGCAAATCATTGAGTAGTGGAAAATGTATGTTCTTTTCAGAAAATATGTGCCATATGATATAAGCCTATTGTCACAAATATAATGCCATATTCGATGACAAGGAACCCATTTTGAGACTAATAATGCTTGGAGATGGCTTGAATGAGTAATGACGAAAAACTTTAATATAAGTTTAACATAACAGCAGATGTACAACGTTTTGATAAGGTTTCAATCTGATGATGACAAAACCTTGTCAAAACGTTGTACATTTCCTGTTATGTTAAACTTATAATAAAGTTTTTCTTCATTACCCATTCAAGCCACCTCAAAGCATTATTAGAATGCCATATCATCCAGTATTTCATCACATAGACATTCATATTCAATAGGAAATGGTCAGACCATGATAATTTCAAAAATTGGGTCAGAAAACACAATGGATGTCGATACAAGACATGTTGTGCTGCTTATAATAAAGTAATTGATCTGTACATCATAGGTGAAAGTGCACCAAGTGAGAGCAATTTCAGAATATCTTCCAGTTCTTTTGCATAATTTATTTCTGCAAGAAACCATCAAAATGTAATGTTGTTGATCCTGTGAATTGTGGAAGATCAAAATTTTCAAGAATGTCAATTGTTGGGAGTCCTTGAAATAGCAGTTGAAGCTTTGAAAAGTCCTTGAATTCTATCACCATGACTGTGTTCAAATCCTGGTTGAAAAATTAAAGGATATATACAGAAGTATCATCACAACAAGACAGAAGAAGCTATATGAAATTTACAGAAAGTTAATAATAAGATTCAAGAAGTCATTGACAATGTATAAAAGTATTGTAACAAATCTCATCAATGTAAAAAAAAATGACATTAACACCACATTCAAATACCTGGAAATTAAACTGGCCAATACAAGGATCAAACCAGCCACACCTCTCTCTGCATCTTCTCAAGCATTCCAATTTCAAACATCATTAACTATGCAACATGAAATAGGATAACCCATTTGGTCTACACCTGTTAGTACTCCTGTTGTGCCACCTATAACTGCCTAACTCTCCTGGACTACTCCAGCTACACCACTTCATCACTTTACACACACACACACACAGAAAGGTACCATGAGAGACATATCAGGCACACTTTTAATCTAGCTGCACACTTACAAGAATAAGCTTTAGCCAGCTTGAGAAACCTTTAAACTGAAAATCATAACAAGTACCAAACACTTATGGCTATCCCATCGATTAGATAGACCTGTGAAGAAGTGGAAAGACTTGCTCAATTACCTTATTTAAATGCTCCACAAGAAAAGATGGATTTGTTGGAATGTGACAAATTCATTGATGCCACTGTAATGAGGATATGCAACTTAGATTAAGCAAAGAAGTTGTATATCTTTAAAGGAAACTGTCCACTTGATTATGGAACTTACATCTATTAACGTTGCAAAGATATAACTAAAGACACCATCCAATAATTGAGATCACCAGACCCAAACAGTGTAGAAAAATCAACTTCCTCTTATGAATGTCTAGAAAATTTCAAAATATCAATAAGACAACCATTTACTCAGAATGGAAGAAATTAACTTTGAGACAGAAGGTCTTTCAACTACTCCTTAAAATGACATACCACAAGGAACCACAGACAAAAGAAACTACTACTGAAGGGTGACAGAAAAAGAAAACTACTATAAGTGTGGTATGGATGTTACAGTCAAGACTGTAGTGAATCAACCATTAATAAAAATCTAAGTGATGATCTGATCCAACTGAGATAAGAAATATGATAATTAAAAGAAAGCATTCCATGAATCAACAGGTTCATTAATGGGAAGCCTTACGACATGTTGAATAATACTGGTTCTATAGCTGCCATTGTTTGACCTAATCTAGGGAATTCCCTCCAGAGATGAAGCAAGAAGAAAATTCCTGAAGTCAAAATCTATCTCCTATTAAAATCTTTAATATTGCAACATGGTATACACCCATTTTTCAACATTTAATACTAATAAGACTACCTATAGCAGTCTACTCAAAAGTTCTAAAGTTCACTAATTTAAAGTAAAACAGGCAAAAATATACGATTTATGTAGCTAATGTAATTTATGTAGAAAATAACATAAGCAAAGTGGCATGTAGCTATCCAACAAAATTCATAAATAATTAAAAATTCAAGGTACTTAAGTATAAATAATATAATCACTTAAACTCTTGTAAAGCACCAGCCTCTACTACTGCAACAGCAACTCATTCCATAAGCTAATCACCCTGTTAGAAAATAAAACTGTCTTAACTGGAGTATAACCTGCCTATTACAAACATCAAAAGTGTCTTCTTATCCAATATCTTATGAATACAACAAAATAAAAGAGATCAGAGTCACAAATACAAAAACAGCCTTGAGATGCAAAATAGTCCCTTATTGTTATAATATTGTAAACTTCAATAAGATCAATTCTTACTCTTCTTTTCTCAAGAGAAAATAAGGTATCTTAACTTATCCCCATAAATTGATAAAATTGTAATTACACCCATGAAATCATCTCAGAAGCTCTCCTCTGAACCCTTTCAAATAAGTCAATATCCTTGTGGGATATACAAGACTGTTCTGTGTGAGAGTTATTATTTAGTTCATTTAGTATCCAATATTTAATGATTATTTAGTTTTCATAACAAGAGTGTTAAAAGTAATTATTTTAAAGGCAACAGTTATGATATTGTTACACAAGTTGGTAAGAGTCATATGTCGTCTGTGTAGTTGAACTGTTGTAATTTGACATTACATTACTCAAAGCTTCTGTATTTTTCTCATTGCCTTAAGTGAGTATTGTTACATCATAGCATCTCATAGTTTATATATATATATATAGGCAACCAAGTGAGTGCATGCTAAATCAGAAAACTTTAAGTTACTGAAACTAAAGGTACACTATGTGATTGTTTGTTTAGCCATAACGGGCAATATTTAATATGAGTTTCACAGTGCTATTGTAATAATGGGATTATATAGAATAATTTGTCTTGTCAAAAAATGTTCTAAAGTAATTGAACCCACCTATGTGGAATTTGAAAGAAAGTAGATAGTTACTTAAAGTTCTGGATACAACTGTGGTAACCCATGGGGTAATGTAAGTGAATCTATCGCAGATTGTACAGTAAGAAACAGAGTAGAGAAACACAATTCGTCTTGTCATTTGAGTTATAAAATAACTGAACTAGCCTGTGTGGACTTTTCACAAGAAAGAGAATTATTCAAAGCTTTGGATACAACTTTGTTAACCAATAGTAAAATCAATTTTTGTTGACATATATTACCAACAAGAATCCCAGCCCATATTCCAAACCTGACAATCCTTTCTTAATTTACATATAAGACCAAAACTGTAAAAAGTATTCCAAGTGAGGCCTAACTACTGATTTGTATAGAAATAGTTCTCAATTTTGACTTGTGATCAGGACGTCTATACATACACTCTAAAATTTTATTAGATTTACAACTAGCAACAGAGCATTGCCTCAATGGCTTATCTGACTCATCCATCACCATGCTAAGATTCTTTTTTCCAGACCCAGTCATGCTATTGAGTATGTTCTCATCTACATTATTTGTGTGATCCAAATTATGATTTTGATAACCAAATGCATTATTAAATTTAAAGGTCATTTGATAGCAACTTAACAATTGATCCAAGCCATTCTGTTGTACTTCAACATTACAGCTAGAAGTAGAAATAACTGATGAATTTAAATCTCAATGTCATTAGTAAGGGGAATTGATATTTCCAGAAAAATACAGGAAGGGGATTAAGTTTCTACATTTTCTCAAGGGTTGGTGTGCAAGGGCAACCTTGAACTTTCAAGAGCCAAATGATTTATTGTTATCCATAAATTAACTTTACTAATTTACTAATTATTACCTTATCAATAGTGTTACGACAGTGGAGGTCACATGATGCTAGTAACACGCCACGCGTTTGTAGAACGTTCATGAAGCGTCGGGAGACTACTAGATATGGGGTAGTCTTGTATATATAAGACCAGCCAAGAAGCGACGGGAACAATGTGTAATTGAACTGCGGACAGAGTATTGTTGAGTTGTGCACGTGAGACGTTCGTTGCGAATTATAGCGTTTGTTATAGCGTGACTGTGGAAATTAAGTGTATTGCAAAGTTGTATTCAGAAAGAATAAACCAGTTTTATTTAAGAAAGGACTTCTATCGGTAAAGTTTCGTCGGAATGAATATACGGAAAATTAACTAACGAACGGAGGCGTAACAATATCATTAAAATGATTAATCTAAATAAGGTAGTTACAAAATTAGTAAAACTTAAAAGTATGCAAAGGCAACCACTGAACCTAAGGCACACCCTTAAATAAGTAATAATAGTAATATTGCACAAAGGTCAATTTTAACAGGACTCAATTAATTTAAGTTTAATAACAGCTTTTTGCTTTCTCTCACTCAGCCACATTTTAGATATAATCTATTTTATCATGTTACACTGTTACTTGTTAGTACAAGTTATAACAAAATAGAACATTACTAGTAGTAGTCATGAAAAGTTAACAAGTTTCCCGTTTAAAGTTTAAGAAACTCATTATATATTTATCTAGAATAAAAGCCATGTACCTCTTCAATTTCTACAAATTTCGTATTATCTCTTAACGCAGAGACAATGAAGTTGTTTTCACTAGGTTTCTCGATACCTTCGCTTACAACAACGCATGAATCACTATCACTTTCGGTTTTACCTATATTCAACAACGTATTTTTTTCTTCTTGATGAATTTTATTTTCAGGTCTTGATTCGTGGATATTAATACTAATGTTGTTCTTGCCAACTTCACACAAATATTTAGATGTCACTTTAGTTTCTTTTCTACCTTTTAGCGTAGGCCCACGTGGCTTCCATATATCAACTTCCTCAAAGTCTAACTCACTCTCACTAGTAATATCATTAACGCACTCATTACTTCCAATTTCGGCCATTGCAATGTATAACAAAATGACATCTTGTGGACACGAAATATAGATATATATTCCAAAACTATTTAAAGTTATTTTTGTTTTGGTTTTATTAAATGATTTCTTGTTGTCTTAATTTTTCAGGTTATTAATTTCCATTGAGAGGGATTTTAGAACGAATCACTGGTTGATATCTCATTAATTGGTTCACAGTTTAATATTAATTTTGCTAAAATATTTCTGGTCTCACCCTTTTGGCTCGCATCATTATCAATGTTGTCTATGACATCAGCTATCTTGTTGTAACCTTCATATATAGCTCTCGTGGCATCTGCATGAGCCGACCAACGTGTGTTACTCAAACTTTTGGGGATATATAATCCTTTTGGTCTCAGTGCATCCATTAAATGAGCAAAATGTGAAGTTGAACTTGTCAAGAATACATATAATTGAAGTATGTGATCGCTGGGTGAAATCCACCAACTACGGCATGACCCACCAAATTCAGGGAATGTGTAGCACAAGATACAAATACTGCCAGAGGATATTTCTGACGAATTATTGCTTGCATCCCATTGTACTTGCTACTCATATTAGATGCATTGTCATATGATTGGCCCCGGAAGTTTGCTATGTCGATACCAACATTCTCAAGAAATTTAAGCAGAGCAGTCGCCTGATCTTGCCCTTTGTGACCAATACTATCGAGAAAACACATGAAACGTTCGACTGGTGTGTCTTCTTCTAAGTACCGCAACTCACATGTCAGCTGGTCTACATGGCTGACGTCTGGAGTAGAATCCACTGTAACTGAAAAATATTTGGGGGTTTTATATTTCTCGTATTTCGTAATGAATTGCCTTGACATTTAGTACATGAAGTAAGGGTCCAGTATAGCACATAAACTGAAAATATGTGAGAATTTGGATTACCACAGTCAGAGCTATGGAAAGTGGAAAATCGCTAAACTATCACTCCTGTAACACACAGTGTGTCCTGCAGTTTGTTTTGGAAGCACGACACACTAGAGTGTGTCTTGATTGAACAAAACAGCCGTACTACGGGATACCTATACTAAGCTATTAAGCAATCTCCGGTCATTTGACGGGTTTGTTCCATACTGTACATATATATTCACTGTCTCTGTGAATTACTTCTACCTGAGGATGACATAATCTTGTCGAAACGGTTTACATTTCTCATAAAGTTTTCTTCATTACTCATCCAAGTCATCTCCAAACTTTTACCTGCTCAGTATATTTGTCCTGATTAAATATTATTTGTTGAATTATACTTATTATACGTCAATGCTACCTCGTGTAAAAGTGTTTGAACACTCATTAGACTTAACAAGGTGTAGTTGAAAATGTAATAAATGAACAGAGTTAAGGCACATGTTTATAAATATTTATGACTTCAACTCCATTTATTTTCAATACAACCATCCCTGAAAAAAGAACAATCTCCTAACATTTAATTGAAAATGACAACATTATTCACAAAGCAAAGACATTTAATTTAAAACTCAAATTCGCACCAAACTTTATCAGTAACGTTATTAAAACATAAGAAGAATAGAACCAGCATTACACTTGTTAGAAGCCAAGGACAGAGGCTAAAGTGTAGCTACTCTATGTGTATTTGATAACTTTCACTACTAGACTGTTTACATACAAATGATGAAACACTTTTTTAACAACATTTTGTAATCATAATTATGCATTATTTTAGAGAATAAAACATAAGAAACTCACAAGGGATCATCTGGGCATTCGGAGTTTTACCTTTTCTAGTAATGCTTCTGTAACCAAGACCTTAATGTAATATAAAACCATGTACAAAATGGCACGTGCTCACTATTTGAACTTAACATTGGTACAGATAATCAACCAAAAAATTGTTTTTGTTATAGGAGCTCAATATAATTGTTGTAAGCTATATTGTTGACATAGTAATTTGTTAGTTATAGGAAATAGAATACCTAGCAAATTTTAAGGATGTGACGTCAATAATATAAATACAAAATAGTCGTGAAGTGGATAGAGGCATTTCAAGATAAAAAGTTGAGCCAGTCAGTGTGTTAGCCATTGCGGTTAATTTGTACAAGTAAATTAATTTGTTTGATGAAAAAGGGATACAGAATTAAAAGAAGACCAAAAAGGAATTTATAGAAAATTGAAAGATGGTCAAGGAAAATGAAACATATATTTAAGAGAAGATCTAAAAGAAAGATAAATATGAAGAATTAAAATAAAAAAATAATCTCATTAAAACAAGGTCGATAAAGTTACAGGAAGTGTACAGCGGATTACATTGACAAGTTTAAAGAAATGCAAATGAATATCAATGAAGTCAAAAGTGAGTAACAAAAAAACAGCAGTGAAGTCAAAAGCAAAGCAGGAAAGATCATTATTGGAGTAGGAAAAACAACAGTGATAGAATAAAGGATCACGGAAAACGAATTAATAAATGCAAAGATTAAACCAATCACACTTATTTCTGCATTTTCTCAACAGTTCCAAAAAATATATACTACCACATATAGAATAGGAATAGAAGAATTTGATTGGTCTACACCTATTGCCACTACCGTTGTGTTAATTGTTACTAAAAGACCTTCCTGGACTTCTCCATCCATGACATTACCAAATATACTCCCAGAATTTAACTGGCTAGTCCAACATCAGCCGATCAAGCAACCAACAAACAATGATGCGAAAAGTATCATGGAGTCATATCAGGCTCAATTCGAGAACATTTCCAGGGTGAAGAGCTGAAGTAGTGAACAAGACATCCATCTTGCTTTCACAAGAGTTGCATACCTACTTACAAAACACTACGACCTACTTCTTTTGTAAGTAGGTATTTCATGAAAGGACCAGTTTGTATAACATTAAGTAACCTTCCAGCTGAGATCCATAACAACCATCAATTATTGGTAGCCATCTTATCCAAGATGTTCAGAGTGTTGCATTAAAAGGAAGTATCCAGAGAAGTGTTTTGGAATAGGATATGGTTTAAAGAAGAAACCTTAAAAGAACTTGCAGAAGGTTTTATAAAGGCTTGTACAATTACTTACCCAGACGCTTCTCCTGAAAAGATGGATTTGTTGTCATGTGACCAATTTATAAATGCCATAACAAAGGAAAATGTGAGAATTAGGTTGAAGAAAAGTAGGTGTACGTTTTTAAAGGAAGCTCTGCAGTTAGAGGAGGAAATAGAATCCAATAAATTGCAGATGAATAAATAAAGATACCCATTCGATTTTAGAGGATCATCAGATTGAATAGTGTTGAAACATCAACTCATCCTGATGAAAGTTTAGAGGAACTAAAAATATTAGTCAGATAACTATTTAAACAGAATAGAGAGATTATACTTCAAGAAAATAAGTGTTTAAAGTGTAACTTGAGAGGACATATTGTCAGAAACTGCAGGCAAAAGCTTGTATGGAATATGAACTCCTCCTAACAGATACTAGAAAGAAGTAACTATTTTAGATGTGGTAAACCTTATCATTACAATCTAGATTGTGAGAAATTAACAGTTATTAAGATACCAAGGAGACAATACTTCAAAGATACATCTTTGAGCCTAACCAGGTTGAATGAACAACCAAGGGCTGACTAGTCATTGGAAAATAAACATTAGCTAGACTTATGGAGCAAAGTTCAGTTGAGAATACCCTTATCTGCCTCAAACGAAATAAGAATTTGATTGTTTAATGAAATCAGTCTACAAGTCCACGGGTTTATTGACGGTGTTACGACAGCGAGGGTTACGTGACGAGTATTCCAGAAGATTCGCGATAAACGCTAGTGTGTTACGACAGCGAAAGTCAAGTGACGCTGGTAGCACGTGTTGAGAGCCTAGAAGATTCTAGAAGAGGCGGTATTATCGTATATAAGTGCGCTAGACAGAGAGAGAGAGGGAGGAGAGAGAAAGGGAGAGAGTGGGAACCAAGTACAGCAGTTACGGTCGGCGGGAACCGAGGATAGCAGATACAGAGATCGGAACTATAGTTGCTGACAGGCGGAGATAGAGATGGACAATTGAGTCAAGCGCGGTAGAAAGTGAGTGAATTGTTGTGAACTATAATGTGTGTAACTGTGAAATTTAAGTGTATTGCAAAGTTGTATTGAGGAAGAATAAACAAGTTTTATTTAAGAAAGGACTTGTATCGTAGAAAAATTAACAAACATACAGAGACGTAACAACGGGAAGTCTTGTAGTATTTTGATTGACACTGGTTTTACAGTTACAAAAGCTAGATCCGATTTAGTAAAGAAATATAATAAATTACCGTCAGGTACAAAGAAAGAAAAGGAAGTGATACAAACAAAAAGTGGATGAAAAGTTCCAGCAAGAGAAGAGTTGTGAATAAGCATTCAACAAAATGAAGGAGTTGACCACTACTTCTGTACCATCATATCTATCTCTGGAAGGTCCATTCATTTTACACACAGATGCTAGTGATTTTGCAGTGGGAGCAGTTTTGTCTCAAATATACACAAAAAGAAATATTTGATTGTCTACTACCTGGGATATGAATATCGCAAAAAAGAGGTATAACATTGTAGATATTTAAGCACTGTGTAATTCCATTTTAAGGGTGTTCATTGATACATTGAAGGTCCTGAAGCAGTTTGCGTGAATGACTGATTTGAAGCAAAATACTGTGCCATAATACAAGACACACTAAGAAGTGCCCTGAAGAGATCTCTTGTATGAGGCTCCATGCCTCTCTGCAGTTGCACTGTTCTTTTCCTGAGTAGCTTTATCTATCTGTGCATCGATGACACCATGCACTTCCCTGAATTGGTATTGAAGCAATTTAACGTTTTCAATTAGGCACTCCCATTGAGTGCCTGAAAGTTGTTTGAGCAGTAGCTTGGTAACATGCTGTTTAAGAATGTACAAGTGCTGAGAAGAAGAATAGAAGATAACAAAAATATGCTGTAGCACAAACAAAAGTGTTACAGATAACACAGATGGTTTAACAGCATCCAGTACAACCACATATAGATTGTAATTACCAAAAGGCATAAACAGAATGTCCAGTACTTTTCGTTGTACATCCTGCCTTTTACCCTTTTATACATTCCATTGTTATAGCTCAGTACTTCACAACCGGAAGAAAACAATTAATATTTTCTAAAATTGATGCACCAACCAATAATTCACAATCAACAACATATAGTGTAATTGACAGATGCTCATTGTGGCTGGTGTCTGGTGTACTGTCCGTGATCAGACCAAAATACTTTGCTTGATTAACCTTTTCAATAATAACCTGAAGGATGTTATTTCCCATTCAGGTAATCAATTCCTTCTCAATATCTTTACTGATGTAATGCTATGCAGCTTCTATTGTCTCGTCCCCAGTGGTTCAGCAGTAAGTCAGCATGCTTATGATTTTGTTGCTGAGATTCAGGTTTCAATAGCCGTAGTAGGCAGGGCAGAGATAGCCTGTTGTGTTATTTCATGCTTAACAAACAAACAACCAGCTTTCTTCTCAATTTGCCTCAGATATTCATTCATTAGGAGGGCCAAATTTTTCCAGCAGTTCAACTTGACTGAGGAAATGTTCATTCATGGAATCATGAAGCCATTCTATTGTCAAACAAAACCCAAATGTCGTTCTGCCAAATAACAAAATATGCAAACCAGTCTCATAAAAATAGATCTCTAGTAATTATTTTCTATTGAAATTAGCTTCATGTCGACACTGTATATAGTAATATTGCCTCTGATCCCTACTTTCAAATTTCACCATGACTCTACGTTGTGTACATGTGCTGTAAATGTTCAAGCTCTTTGTGACTAGAAGAAATGCACTTCCACCAATTGAGGCCGACCCTCAAAACAGTTTTATCACATTTTCCAAAAAAAAAAAAAACATAGCAAAATCAAAACAAGTTATCTAATCACTCAGAATTCACAAGCCACGATCAAATATATTTTAGGTGAATATAACAGTTCTCTTTCATTATTTTGTGGAAATTCAGTGGCTCAGTTGAACGCCACTTGATAATGCAGGCATAATGAATTAAATAGAAATTATTGTAATATGTTTAGATCTTAACAACAGTACTATTATGCATTTTCACATTAATTTTTTTTTCTTCTATAGGATGTAAATCTGATATAGATACTCAATGGTGTGTGGTTCAAAGCTAGCAACCTCGTTTCCATTCTCTAAAATTCACACTGAGGAATAACTTTTACTTAGCAACAAAATAAGTAAACTTTATTTATGTTTTAGCAAAATAGTAATACGTGGCAAAAAAAGAATCAGGTTTAATATATTACACCTGCTGGAACTTGTTATTCCACCAGAAGATGATAAATTGCCCTGATCTATCTAAGGACATTATGATTTAAGCCATACGTCCTCATCAATCAGATTTCGCCTATTCTACCAGTAAGTTACAGGAATTATTATCTTAAAGACATTCTTTGGGAGTACTGCTATAATCTATGTTTTCAATTTAGAAGATTGCTATAATTGTTTGGCCAATAAGAGGGTTGATGTCACGTGATGATTGTGTGGGTTAACACCTGGAAAATCCTCGAATGTTGCTTCTGCTTGAGCAGAATAATATACGAGTTAGGTTACAATATATGATTATTGATCTTGAGTTTGTTGGTCAGATAATGGATAATCAGTACATGATTTAGTAAGTTTGTTTATTGCTGTCAGCCAAGTCTCCCTGTGAGTCAGTGGTAAGTTTACAGACCTACAATGTTAAAATCTGGCGTTCAATTCCCTGCAGTGGACAAAGCACAAATAGCCTGTTATGTGGCTTTGTGTTAGAAACAAACTATCCGCCAAATTTGTTAACCCAGTGTTGTACATTTTGAGATACAATGTTACCAAATAACTAGAATTTCTGTTTGGATATATTTGTAAACGTAGGCTTATCGTTTGTTATTAAAAATAGTGTTTGTGATTGACAAGTTATGTATGGATATATATATATATATATATATATATATATATGTGTGTATATATGAATGTATGTATGTAGCACATAATTATTCAGAATTTAAGTTGGTGGTTTTTTTTGTTGGTGTTAAGCACAAAACTACACATTGGAATATCTGTGGTCTGCCTACCACACATGTATCATAACCCGAATTTTGGCGTCGTAAGCCAGCAGACTTACTGCACTGACCAACTGGAGGGGCTTCAGAATTTAATAAAAAGAATGTTATCAAGTTTCATTAAACAGATATATATATATATATATATTGTATTTGGATTAAACAGGAGCAGAACAGCTTTGTAAATAGTGGACCAAACCAAAAGGGGTCTGAGGGGTGTCCCTCCATCAAGGAACAGAGCTAACATAAATGGAAGCCCAAGGGGAGAAGACTAAAGTCAATCTGTAAGCTCCTGAAAACTATACAAGGCAAAACTTGATAACATCAAGGAATTTATATCTCTGAATTTTGAGATACAAAGTTAGCAAGTAAGGAGAAAATTCTTTCTAGGCGTTTGTTGTTGGAAAAGTTAGGCCTATTGTTGGTTATGCAGAACTGTAGAGATGGAACTTGAAGAACGAAAACGAAGACAGCCTTTTTACCTAAAACACCCTCATGCGTATTATAAAAAAAAACATTCCCAGAAGTTGATCTCAAAATAATTTTCAAACCCTCTTTTTGATTGAAAGCTTTCTCTAACAAAGAAAAATCACCAACCCATCATGATTCATGACTCGTATATTTATACATTTCTGAACACTGTAAGCCTTTTACATTGGGAAAACAGGACGTCTTCTTAAACTTAAAGTAAGTGCATATGAACACATGAGACAGTCGGTAAAAACTGGTGCAGTATCAAACAATCCTTGCTCCTCTATAATTCATCAACATAGCAAAACTACAGGACATGCAATATCTCTCTCAAACTTTACAATCTTAAAATCAGCTAAGTCACAAACACAACTCTTGATAGGAAAAACTTTATTTACTAAATGACAACAACCTTTACTGAACAACAACAAATTTTGAGGTGTATTCGTTTTAACTGGTAATTTTCTACACCTTTCCATTGTATATCAGAGTTGTACGACGGAATGTAGTGTGTTTTTCATACAGTTATCTGAATCTCTTTTCAATGAAGGACAGTTTTCCTAGTTTATATAATTCTCTGTTTTTATTCAGCTCGATATTGTTGCGTGTAATAATAATGTATTCTCATCTCATTGTTATTACTTCTCGTGATTATAACGTTCTTTTGCTGTATATTCTTTGTTGAATTGCTATTTTATACCCGATGATGATCTAAGTAGGTCGAAACGTTGTACTTTATTATTAAGAACGATTATATATTAAAATATATCATACATTGTTTTCGTCGTTTTTTCTTTATACTTATAATGTCTTTCTTTTCTTTAGATGAACAAGACTTGCATGGAGATATAAGATACTATCCGTTATCCCTGACTTCCCTCAGATTCTATTATTACTTTTATAAAAGTATCTTTCCACTTTCAAGAATTGGCCATCTTTAGTTTGTCCCCCTCATCGGGTCTCTTTTCAAGTCTGGCCATTGGACAGATTTTCTTTAGGTAGGGCACTTTCATACTCTATAGTGGATAAAACAAAAAGAGTTAGACAGATGTGCTAACGGTCATACACAAAGAGGCTCTGTTATTGTTTTGTGAACATTTAGTTGGAACTTCCCACATAAATAATATATAAATGTATATGTGCTAATGTAACTTATAGTAGCTTACAGTTTTAAATTTAAATAATTCAATGTATATTTAAGTCATCTATTGTATTAGCTAGATTTAATATGTAACATTTCTAAAATAATAATAACTACATTGGCCAAAAGTGACTTGCAATGGCACATGAAACTTTGCTTTTGACAATTATACTGTGATGCATGATCATTTCTCTAAGCAGACCCAACCATTTGAAGTTTTCTTGGGTTAAGAGCCAAAAACACCATACAGAACAAGGGTACCCAATTTTTACTTAGAGCCGAGTAACCATAGAAGCTTTTGGCAGTTTACCCGTTGCTATGTTTATTAACTGTAATTGTTATGTAGATTTGTAGTGGCTCTTCTCTTAGAAGTTATTACATAATTCTTTTTTTTTACCGAATAATCCAAAAGAACCTGCCAAAAAATAGAAATAATTACAATATTGGTGTTAACAGTGGAATTATTTTGCTAATTTAAAAAGAAGAAAAAGACAGAAAATTAAATGAAGATCGAGAAACAGAAAATTAGATTAAAGAGGCAAAAAGCTAAATGGAAATAATTTACAAAAATGAAACATAGGACTTACACAAGAAAATATTCAAGAAATGAGATTGGGGAACTATATGAAATGTACAAAGAGACACCAACAAAGTAAAAATAGAAGTACAAAATAAAATTAAGGAAATACAAAGGGATACCAATGAAGTACAGCCATGGAAATGTACAAAAGCCGCATCTAATGTAAAACATGTGATATTGTTATTTTTACATCTGTAATATATCAATGATACATGATAAAGTACCACCTTTTATTCCTCTAGCAACATACAAATGTAAATGTTAGTTTATTTTTAGAATTAAAAAAATTCAGATTTACATACTTCTGGAGCTCAGGTAAATTTTCACATACAGTATGTTAGTTACACGTGGTCCAGAAGTTTGACTCACTTTGACGTTTTTGGTCTTTCTCACTGATGATATTGTTAGGAACCTAGTTTTAATCTTGTATCTGCTGTTTCCAGCAACATCACCATGTCTACGTTTAGATATGAATATAAGGTATATAACTCTTATTGTCACCAACAGGATGACTAGTGATGTGGGTTTCCACTGCACTCTGAGACAAATGTCATAATTATCTTCGTGTGTATGATGTCATATTATTTCACTTTTGAACAAAGTCTCTTCAGAAAATATCGATAGTTAAAACACTTCTCCTATAACCTAGAAGTGCTGTCTGATATTTCATGCATTCATCTATTTTTTACACCATACACTCCCTATCATTCCTTCGGTTATCTGCGATTAGTCTCCTTTTCTGTAAGGTTAATCAGTGCACATGAGAATTCCATAGAGTAAGGTATTAAGGCTAAAGTTTGGTGCTGTGGTATCAATATTTTGTTTTGCAAAGAGTTTGAAAGATGTAGTTTTTTGAACTCCTTTGTACTATTTTGTAGCATAAGTCTTGTAGTTTGACAAAACTTGGAAATGACAATTTCCAAACGAAGGACTTATGAACAAGGGAAGGAGTTTGACATTGAAGGTAGACAATGATTCAAGAAATTTTCCAGGTCTAGGAGAAGTCCTTTTACGGACACTGGTCTTTCCCAATGCTAATTTATAATCTCGATATGTCCACAAATTCAGAAAGGAGAATTACAGTTTAGAAATTCCAGAGCTGCTGATCGGGTTTTACTCCCTGAATATTACTTACCCTTGGCTCATAAAAGACACGCCTGAAGGCCGTCGTTGTCGTGATTGTAGGATGGTAGTCTTGAGTGGTGAGTTCTCCATAGAAGAATAGTTTTAGTTTAATCGAAATGAAATATTCAAGAGTAGGTGACATTATCTATATATGTAATACCCAAATATCAGTCTCTCTGTCACGCTCTGTATCTCTTGAACGGTCAACCATAGAAGTAAATTATATATAAAAAATGCTTATTTTCAAGAGTACATAACATATCGATATTAACATCGATCCGTCAGTCTTTGGATGTGCTGAATGGTTAATCTGAGAAAAAAAAACTATTAAGAACAAAATTGTTTCTTTTGTGATGGAATTTCATGAAAAAAAGCAGGACATCCTCCATCGACTTATTGAAAAAAATATTTCGAAGATAGGTGCATGAGCGGGAAAAACGCATAAAGAGAGGAACGTGTTTAAGTATATATTTGTGGTCTTTCAGTTTTTATGTCATTATTATAAACATGCAGGATTTTATTGTACAATGACGAAAAAATTGAATTTACTTAAATTAAATATCTCCCTTTGAGATTTCTTGTAGAAATGGCAACTGTAAAAAATCACTTACTTGTGTAGCAGTCTTTCCTTGTGATCATTAAAATGACAAAGAATGATGGCATCCAGCAGAAAAAACTCCAGAGGCTACTGAGGGAAGTTGAGTGCTCTAATGTACTGAATACACCCATTGCATTGAAAGACAAAGATGTTTGCCAACAATGCTTTATCTTCAGTGTACTTTGCTTAAAACTAAATAAAATGCAATCTTCATTATTGAAATAACACATGAAATGACAAATGACGGTTATAAACTAGACAATCATATTGCACATAGACTCTGATTCCAGAGATTGGGTTAATTGTAGATTTTATATATTTATTCATCACTATTTAAAAGAAAATTGTCGTTGAATATTAATGAAAGTTACTGAAAATGCTCATATGTCATGCCAAAAATGAATTTGTTGTTCTGAATGTTTTATTTGGCTTAGATGTGATATATTCATTCATGCAGATCGAAAACTTTCACAAGGCTTAGGGTTTCTCTTTAAATATTGCTTTAAGATTTTTATTTTGGTATAAGTTTCAGATAGAGCACACATTAATGTGAACTGTGAGAGTATGCTTGAAACAGAAAGTGTAGTAGTGTTTCGTAGTGAATTCAAGTTATACTTTGATTATATCAAGACTGGGTTATAAGGAAATGATATTTTCTGACAATGGAGTTTTATAGTAAAAAGTTAGAGGACGGAAGTTACAGAGTGACTACCTGAATTCAGTTATTTACACGTGATCCTGTGCATACATTTCATGAACTTACTTCAACATTGAAACTTAAGTTCTGATTGTATAGCAATCAGACAATGGTTTAAGGTTTGCATGAATATGTAAAAATGTATTAGTTGTACTTATTTGGTAATGATGCAGTTGGCAGCACAACTTTATACTGGTCAAGTATGTACTCTAGATAAAGCCAGAGGGACATCTACAAACAATATATACGTGTGTACATGGGTGACTGTAGAAATGTTGCTTGATATTAGATATACACGACTATTTCATTTAAATTTAGTCGAATATTTATAACTTAGATAGTTATGAAACACGAGTGTTAAGTTTAGTATTTGTAGAAGCAATAATTTATTGCAGGTTTGCTTTCGTAACTGTTTATGAACTACTTGTTGCGTAGTTCAATTGTAGTTCATGTTACATTCACCATCTGAAGTTTTCTCGTTGCTTTAACTGAGTATGGTTACATTATAACATCTTGTAGTTTGTAGATAATTTTAGGCCTCAGTCGGGCAATATATATATATATATATATGCAATCAAGTAAGTAAAGTAAGTTAAGTTAATGAAAGTGAAAGTAAAAGTGAAGTTAAACTGTGTGATTTTTCAGTTTAGCCATAATGGACAACTTCTAAAGTGAGTATCACAGCTTGTGTTGTAATAACAGAAATATAGAAGAATAATTTGTCATGTCAAATGGTGTTCATGGGTAACTGATCCCACCTGTGTGGACTTTGACGAAAAAGAGACAGTTATTTAAAGCTCTGGATACAACTGTGATAACCAATAGTGTAATGAAGTTTTGTACATATGTTGAGTTGTTTTGACTATATTATTTTAAAACAAGGGTGTTGGGTGCTGTCAATTTATTGTTGAAATTTATTTTCAGCAAGTCACAGAAACTCATGTGAAAAATCTGGCCCTGTATAAAACCTGACACTTGACCAAAGGAATAGTTTCTTTAACACTTTTTGTCTGAATCTGTTTTGGAACTGATCACTTGTAACTAGCCCAATAAAACTTTGAAACCTGTATTTTTTACAGAACTTCTAACCAATGAGAATTCAGGTTGACCAAGAATTTTTAATCCTTTTTATACATAAGAGCAACTTTTGACCCTTCCAGCTATCTTGTTCATATACTAGTCAGATATTTTACTTTAAATTTGTTTGCCTGAGGCACCTCACCTCTCTACTACCGAAGATTTGTTTATTTGGTGATTTCCAGGGTCTCTACATAGAACCCAAGAGTCTGTGAGGGAAACTGGCTACCAATGACATCAAACCATTTGAGGACTTCCCACACCTACTACCTCCATTCCAGACTCTCCAGTGCCAGGACTAACATAAGAAACACCACAGTTTACCCCTGTAACTATCTCAGAACTCAAAACCAGCCTGTCTGCTGCGCATCCTGTGTAGCTGATACAACTGACAACTACCCTATCACTACCAAAGAAGTGGATTGAAAAGAAAATGAGAACCATTGTAACAAACTAAGAGTTTTCATGGCTTGCAGGACTATAACATCAAAAAGTCTAAAATATTCTGAGATGTAAAAACTGGGAATTCACTGTAGAAATGCTTAAGATAATATTTTACCTCCAACTGTAATACTACTATTAATGTAGAAGTACCCACCTCTTTACTGACCTGCCTCAAACATCCATGACTTCAGCTGGATAAGAGCAGCACCCAAAATTTCTAACAGTGGCAGTGACTTCAGTTCCAATCCACTATACATTCGAACAAATGATGGCACTAAAAATCACCGATAGGCACAGACAACAACAAGGACTAAGGTCTGAGCTATGTGGTAACAAAAAATTAAAGAAGGGGGTAGAGAACGAGACAACTTTTCAAGATAGATTGTGAGCTTCAAAAAATATTCTCTTTTCCTAACACTTTTAAATAGTACTGTATATATATATATATGAAGCATTTCATTATAACTTGCTGTATTATTATATATTATTTTTGGAACTACTTTTTAGTTTTTTTTATAACATGTAAGGTTTATTCACATTAAATTATTATGAATTTTCATTTTTTATCGTGCACTTTAATTTTGACATTTTTAGCCTTCTTTTAAATTGTTTGTCATTATCCAGGTTTATTGTATTTATACAGATGTTCATTATGTAATATAAAGGGATTTTGAATATGCAAGTAAGCAAGTCATATGGAAAACCACAGCCAATATAAAGTAGGAATGGAATAGAACGTATCAGAACTACATTTAAGCAGTTTGGGAGTAGTTGATACAATTGAAAAATGACCACTTTTGGTAATCTCCCTCTCTGGCACAAAATATTCATACACACAGATCGTAATTCTAGTCTTGATTTAGGGATTTATAATTTCCAAGATATGGATGCCATTTGCACTTAATGACCTTGGAAAACAAAGAAATGTGGATCAGCTTGGGGTACCAGGACCAGCAAAACGTCATACCACTGCCATGGTGGGAAAGGTGGGAAATTTATAACATAAGAGAATCCATGTATACAAAAACCAGTGTTGAAAATCATCCACGTGTCAATCAACTTAAACAAGAAGTATCTTCATCTCGAAAGCCAACACACGTCTCATTTCACAAGTTGTTTCTATAACATATTCATTCATCCATTGCATATGTCAACCAGTGAGGTAATGAAAGGAATATTCATGATATTTCACATGAAGACATACTGGTTAGGATGGGGGATGCAGTGCTTTGGAATTTCTTTGCAATTGGACTGTTGAAACTGGACCTGGGAAACCATTGTTCTCCTATATTAGATAAATTATAGAACCCCCGCCAGGAAGGAATGGGTGTGCTTTCAACAGGACAGCCTTAAGATAGAGCCATTTGCAATGGAGTCTATGCTGCAAGGCTATTATAAAGATTCATGATTATCCAACAGAGCATGAATAGATGTAGTAATATAGAAGTAACGATATGGTGGGGCTTCTAAATCGTTCTCATATTATAATTTACTCATCCTTTGTACAGCACATAGTTATTCAGATTGTAATAAAGTAAGTGTTATCAAATTTTATTCATCAGATATATGTTGTATTCTATATTAATTATTGTATATTTGGGAATTCGTCTGCCTACAAAAACCTCCCACACTTTTAGAGTTAGCAGAACCAAATTTGAAAAGTAGACTTGGAGGGGCACAAGAGGGGTGTCCTCATCTATATGGTATAACCTCTACCCTTATTTACTTGGAGGTACCAAAGGGATTGCAACACACCTAGAAAGTTGCCCAGCCATGATGGAGTCTAAGAGTTAGTTTGTGTTCGTGCAGTCGGAATCTGAGTTAATAATTATATTCTTATCAGATAAGAAAATTTCACCTGCTGATTGAATTAGAGATTAAACTGCCACAAACCAAGACTTTTTAAATTTAATGAATATTTTGCAATTGAAATATGGTGAATATTTTTAATTTAATTTATTGATGGAATGAATTTTGTTTTCAGATGAAACATTTTAAAAGTGGTGTAGTAACAACTTCTTGCACATGTTCAAATGTCTTTGACATTATGTTATGCACTTATATATATGTGTGTGTGCTACTTAAAGTATTTTAGTGTTTTAGTTCTTATTCTATTTGCTTTGTAAATAGTTGAGGTTGATAGTCTAAAGATTTTATTATTATTATTATTGTAGTTGTTACGAATAAAGGGCATTTATCAATCTTTTATTGTATTGTAATTTGTGAAGTTTTTGGTATGATGTACATTTCTGTTTATCTAAATATTAGTTATGGGTTTCAATAATGTTCTAGCAGATTTCATTATTCATCATTGTTAAAGGGTACGATTTTTTGTATCAATAAAACCTCCGTTTTTGTATTTTTTATGATATAGTGTATTTAAGGGTGATATAATTGTATACTTGTGCTGTGTATAACCATATAAACATTTGTAGTCATTATTTCAAACTCGTTTATTTTGGTCTATCATCCTCCCGATCCCCTGTAAATTTCCGAAATGTATCCAAAGGTTTTTTGTTGAGTTTGTTATAAATACTGGCGTAGTGTGCTTTCGGCCGGAAAAACAACCTGCAGGACACACTGTGTTGTTATCACAAGTGAGAGTTTAGCGATTTTCCACTTTCTGTAGCTCGAACTGTGGTAATCTAAACTAACACATATTTTCAGTAGATGTACTATACAGGTCTCTTACTTTACATACCAAATTTCAAGGCAACCCATTAAGAAATACCTGAGATACAACATCTCAAATGTTGATTGAGTTTCTTCTTATTTTTTCTTCGCATCAAAAGTGCAAAAACTTTAGTTTTTAGAAAAATATATTTAACTTCTATGGACTTTTTTCCAAACTGATACACTTATAGATATTTACAACCAACAATTAGGAGTCTCATCTGGTGTAAATATAAGCCACATGTGCAAAAACCGTTCAAATTTAACAAAACATTTTGCCCACGAGTATGTAAAAAGTCACGTGAACTATTGGTCTACCATTTTTACTACAGCTTCACCTTAGAGTAAAAGTAAACCGTTTTTAGATTTTTGTCATTCAGATTAAAGACGGCTGATTAAGAGCAGCAAAACTATAAGGTGAAAAAACGTGCAGATACATAAGTATTGGTTGGGCCAATCAAACTAGATTATCAGTTTCTAGCTCAAGTTTTCAAAAGAATCATATGGTTGGACGGTTATTATTGATTATTCATTGCCAACTTTAGCATAAATAAAGATGGTTGATACGGCTGTATCGATTGCATAAGAGTGATGGCAAGAAACTGTTAATCTAAATTCTAAGGCGTTAGTATAAAGGAAGCTGTTAACACTGTTTTAGAGAGGAAAAACTACCACCATATATTTTAATGAATCTGGCTGGTTCTTTAAGGTAAGGGTCTGTTCCGAATAATATGGTTGCGATTCTAAAGCTAGTGTTGGTTACAATCAAGTATCACTTTCTTATTTGGTGCGGTTTGTTTGTGTGCATTGACAAAAAGTCATGATATCTAAGCAAATATAGCTTAGGTGTGAAAAGAAAGTGCGACCAAAAAGGATTCAGTGTGTAACTTAAAGAAATGAAATCAAAATTGGCGGCCAAACTGGTAGCTACATTTATAGGATTGATAAGAATTTTATAGCTAATATTCATTCATGAGTTAGCCAGGCCACATTTTTGTTCAACTTTGGCATGATGATAGGTAAAATCCATCCTAGATATTGATGCAAATAATAGTGGAATTGGAATATTTTTGTCATAGGTTCAGGATGGCATGGAGCACATGATCACGCATGTATGCTATAAGTTAATGTTTCCAAGTTAACGATTCTGTTGGACAAAGAAGGAACTGCTTGTTGTAGTAGCATTTTAAAATAATTATTACCACTGTTTTTTGAGTAAGGAACTTCCTATCTGAGTGAACCATATATCATTAGATTGACTTATGAGCTTAAAAATACAAAAAAATATGATTTTACATTAGATAATGAAGCTGAAATTTGTACAATACTGTTTAGGTCAACAGCAACGAAATGCTGGAAACTGTTTTAGGAGCTGGTTATAACATGTTGAGGTCCTGAAGCAGCAGTAATTTTCAAACATGGAATTGGAAATAATTCTACTTGTGGATGAAACACCCGGATGACCATTTAGGAACTTTGGGAAGAGCACTTGAATGATGTAGACATAGCTTAAATATGACTGCTACTTGCTGTGAAACAAGGGAAATAATTACTGTCATTATTGATTATCTGACAAAGTGCACTGAAACTTTTCTAATAGCTGATACTTTAGTGCAGGCCATTCAGTTGTTGTTGTTTTTTAAATAGATAACATGATTCAAAGCACCTGGAGAAATCTATGATCAAGGAGCCATCTTTTATACCAGTTGTTTGAAGAATTATGTCAGTTGTAGGATATGGTAAAAGTGTGTAATTCATGCCATTCTCAGTCTGATGGTTTAGCTAAACAGGTAGCATAGACTGTTAATTACATGCTTCATAAGTTTGTAAACCGTGAATGAACTGACTTGAATGATCTATTACTGTATGTTACGATGGTATACGTTGCAACAGAGTAATGATCGGCTAGTTATTTTTTGAATTGCCTGATGCTTGAACGAAAAGCATAATTCATGGTGGATCGGAAGTATGGCCCTTCACACAGTGCAGATGTGCCACAGCACCTACAGTAATATATAGTGTAACTAAATTCTGTAATAGTTGATGCACATAAAATTAACAGCTGAAAAATAAAGCAGATATATGGCAAACAAATGTATAATAAAACAGCAACAAAATGAAAGTTTGAGTCAGGTGATGGGGTACGAACTCAGTAAATGTCTGCAGTGTATAGGTGGGTGAACTTGTCTGTATCTTACACATCAAAACTCAACATGTAAAATATGATTTTCAGGGATCACATGATACATATATATTTATTGAATTTAACATTAGGTGAAAATCCCAGCAGCTGTTTCAACAGACAATGACCCCTCATCTGAAGACTGATTGCCTCACTCATGTTACCAGTTGCTGGCTGTATGCTCTTCTACTGATTCACCATCTTTTGTTTGTTTTAGTTATATCATACAATATTTTGTTTTCCTGTAGAATCATTTCCTCGAAATGTTAATGGCGACCTTCCATGATAGGCATTATTGTCTTACTAGTACAATGAAGGTTAATAACTTAATAACATACTTATACGTATTTAGTATAGGTCTTCTACTATGAGCTTTTCAGCTTCTTCATTTAGTTTTATCCAAGCATGTACTGGCACATACATTAAGATGATGGTCTTACAATGCAGCTGTTTTGCTTTTTGTCATGCATCTTGAGATCAATCAATCTCAATTTTATGCAGTAATCCCTATGAGTCAATTTCAAATATGTTGGTGGCAATGTTTATCCACAACTCATTTATGATGTAGGAACCATGTGTGGCTATGATGACAGATGATTATCAACCATGATTCATAAGTAGATACTGACAGTTCTTTCTGTTTCATCATCCGCCCAGTATCTATATTTTTTGTTCAGGCTTATTTTCACAGATCTCAGTGACGCCAGATGGTTATTTCCCATGGGGCATCTGAGATTTTTAGGAGTCGTTTTGACGCTGGATTGGCAATGACTCGCTATCTTTACATTGATATGCCTTAGAGAAGAATTTGCTTGTAATTTTTTTTGTTTGCTTTCAGATGCTACTGATGCTTATGAAGTGTAATAACACCTCAATAGAGATAGTTGCAGCACATCGTATGACCAGTCTTAAACAAGAATTTTGTGTTTTTGAATCTTCTCTAACTATGTGCCACTCATACTGAACATTGATGGTGCATAATCCAGTTTAATCTGATAGTAAACCCTTTTAGTTATAGGGATTATGATGCATGTAAGCATGTAATTAAGCTAAAACTCTATGTCACTGATAAGTCTCACGAGAACTGCTTATTCCAGAAACTAGATGTGTATGAGCAGCTGACTCTAATGACGAGAACACTGTTGTATAATCCTAACTCAGTTGATTAGGAGGAACATGCTAGAAGTACACATCTGATGGTCTAAGAAGCATTAGATGAGAAATCACGTGTAGAAAACCAGACACCATCCTCCTGCTCATTATGACTAAAATTAATTATTTGACTAGCAAAAGGACAGTCATTAATTCAATGATTTTCATGTGATGGAATTGCTTACTTTCTGACCTATATAGTGATGGCTCACAAAACATTATGCAATAGCTGCTCCTTAATAGGACAGTTATGTAATATTTAGTGCCGAGACATTGTTGTGATATCTTGCAATAATCAGATGATCCACTTAGTCAATTGTAGAGGCATGTATATGGAGCAAAAAGTTAAAAACTGCAAGATACACATTTCTGACAAATGAGATTGACAGATAAGATCCTAGAAAATTGACAGAAAAACTAGTACAGTCATTATATCAACCTAAAGTTTATGAAAAACCAGTTCATAAAGTTTTAAGCTGTATGGATAATGATATGAAATTTGTCATACATAGTAATACTCTGCCTGCAGATGATAAAGCCAAGATGTTAAATCATCTGCAACAACGTCATCAAACCTTTCAATCACAAGCCACGGAACCTATCAAAATGGAATTGCTGACTCACGAAAGTTTGTATATCATCGACAGTGTACCTCTAAAATATAGAAAAAAAAGCAGACACACTATTAAACTTAATACGATCAAGTGAAGATGTAACATGGAATAATCAAAGAGAACTAGTGATTAATGAATATTTATCTCGAACTGTAATGTAATCGATCTGATCAATGATGTATTACAGAAACAAAGACATTTTAGCCCTACAAAATGGAAAAAATTTGCAGAACAATTATCATATACGAATATCCCACAGAAAGTTGTTGAAAACGTAGACAGATGGTCGTACATGAAGATCATGCCATTAAAAAAACCCAAACAAACTGTATCTAAATGGGCTCATTTTTAATAAACGAACTTATATGTATTATATAAACACTTGTTGTTGTTTTTTATTGGTTGACATGGTCTGTTGTCAACCACTGAATCCTGATAATGTTATCAGTCATCTAACGTTTAACTTTGTCTGCTGTAAAGGACAGTAAAACAAATAGAAAAAGTTGGTTCAAATTAATCAGATGTAGCAAATAGTATAGATAAATCTCTACAATCTACTTATAACATCCTGCTAGATAAAGCAGTGTACAGGCTTTATATAAGTCAGCAAAAGCAAATAGGTAAATCCTTCAGTCTAAATCAGATCAAGGACTGGCTAAGATGTCAAGATACATATATTCTACACAAACCTGTAAGATATAGATTTTCGAGAAACAGACTGATCGATTCTTGTTTTAATGAAGAGTGGCAGGCTGATTTAGTCACTATAACAATCATTTTGTCTATTTGTTAACGTGTACTGAAGTGTTTTCGAAATATGCATGGGTTGTTTCACTCAAAGATAAGAAAAGAGTGACTCTCGTAAAAGCCTTCAAGCAAATCATAAAACAAGGTCGAAAACCTTGTAAAATTCAAACCAATGCTGGAACAGAATTTACTAATCGACATTATCAATGTTATCTCAATGAACAAGATATTCACTTCTTTACTAAGCATAATGAAACAAAATCGTCTAAAGTTGAAAGTTTTATTTGTACTCTAAGAACTAGAATGTGGCGCTATTTTATTCATCATGGAACATATAAATACATCTCAGTATTGAAAAAATTTGTTAGTGCTTATGATAACTCCTATCACCACAGTATTCAAATGGGACTGATAGACATTAATCACTCTAATCAGACTGTGGTGTGGAAAACGCTATAAAAACCATACATAAAAAGTAAAATTTCGATTCCTAGTGGGTGATCAAGTTCAAATTAGTAAAGTGAAATGTCAGTTTAAGAAAGGATATATATATAATACATGGGCAGATCAAGTATTGACAATTCACAAGAGATTGGAGAGAAATCCCCCAGTGTACTAGCTGCAAGACGATCTCGGTGAAAAATTAAATGGAACATTTTATGAATCTGAATTATAAGGCGTTATCATGAAAGAAAAAGGAGTAAAAATAAACAGTATTTGAATAAATGGAAAGGATATCCAGATAAGTTTAATAGCTGGGTCCCATTTAGGCTGAGCTGATTTAACTTGCATCATAAAATGTTATGTGTAATTCTATTACATTTTATTTGACATGGATCAATTGTACATGATGTTACCCAGCAATAGCTCTATGAATTATTTTGCTAACAGTACCTTGACAAATTATATTACGCATCTTCTGAGATCTATTAACCTCGAGGGGCTCGTGGGAAGTAGCCTTGGCCGAACTACAATATTCACATAGTTGGCATAATGTATCTGATGGTACAAGATGGATCTCCCTCCTTCCTTGCGATGAAGGTCTCAATAAAGTCGTTTATATTATACCAGGTCATTACAAAGAACCTGAAGATTTGATTATGCTGCTAAACCAGTTAGAAGAATTACATCATGAATTCGACACAGATACTGTATTTAGCTACGGTTCATTCACCAGAAAAGTAAGTGTCAATGTGAAAAAAGGACCTGCTATGTTATTAGTCCCCATATATTTATCTGTACTACTTGGATTTGAGATTAATCGTATGATATCAGAGTCCACTATAGCTCCACATACTGTTAATGTGTATGGAAGATTTTATTCACTCTATGTTTATTAAAATATTGTGAAACGTAATATTATCAGTGATGCACACATGCCACTGTTACGAATCTTCAAGTTAGAGGTCAGTATGGAAACATGAATACTAAAACGTTTACGAAACCTAATTACAGACCTGTATCCAAAACTGTTTTCAGACTATTGAGACAGATATAAAAGATGATTTAAACACATCATTATGCTTCACTTCTGTCGTCCTGAGAGTCACTTACTATAACGACCCAGTGGGTTATGAAACGTATTATGATTGCCAGGTGGGAAATAGTTTACCATATTTTGCAGGCAGCCAATGGCAATGAGATCATAGTCTGGGAGATGTGTTAAGCAACCTATTTCATCCAGCCTTACCTTTTCTGAAAAAAATTAGCGTTAGTTTTAGAAAAACGAGCAGTTGAATCAGTTGTAAATTTACCATCAGATGTCAAACAAGGAAAACCTTTTGTTTATGCTGGAAAACAACATGCAAAAGGAAGAGTTCAAGGTCACACAAATTGCTCTACCTAATAAAAGGAATAGCTGCAAAGGTCCGGCATTCAGAATCGCTAAAACACAAGAGACAAAGAACTTCAAGCCCTGATATTTTTGACAAGTAATCATGTCCCTTCTACCCTTTGAAAAGTCCTGTCAGTGTATAAAGTTGGAGCTAAATTTATTTTCTCTTCCTCTTACACAAACAGTGATTGAAGAGGGTCAGTAGAGAGAATATTATCCTCTTTCATCAGTGACTAACAGTGGACGCATCAATTTTTATATCAGGAGATGAATATATAGATCAAGCACAATCAAAGATTGTTAAAAGTGATGAGACGGACATAAAAAATAGATGAAGATAAGTCTGCTCCTGTCAACCTGTTTCTTCATTCACTATTTTCTCAAGCTGGTGTACATCTAAATGAAAAACTCATTTCTTCATTTCACAATATATATATTCCTATAAGGCGTTTATAGTTACAATGGAGAAGCCATCTGACTATGTTTATGTGAGAAAAGGATATGGCGGGTAGTTTTGATGATCTCGACTTTAACAATGGAATCAAAGACAAATACACAAATACCATAGGTAATCAAACTGTTGACATGCTTGGCTGATTCTCATTTTAACCTGGTGAAACAGGGAAATATATGAATAGAAATACAAATTGGTAAAGCATTACCAAGTCTTCTTGCCTATGCAGAATTTCAGTCCATTTTAGAAACTGACCAATCTAGAAACATCATCAGTGATATCTAAGAAACAATTAACACTGTAGAGATTTATTCTATACTCTCACAAGAGTTGAGTACGAAAAAACAACTTGGAGTTGTGTTTGCCAATGATCAGCTACCTAACTATGCAGAAAAATAGCTGTACCTAACTGAAAGTCGCTAGGTCTGTGTCTACTTTGGTCGAAATGGGAAAAGAGAATATTTTGATCCCTTTGTCTTGCCTCCATCAACTCACAGTATAACAAAGTTCATCAAAACGAACTGTCGAACAAGAAAGTTATGTAAGGACCTGATTCGACAGCTTGTGGGCAATATTGTATATATATTATGGCTATTACAGATGTAAACACGTATTCAAACAAAAATTATTATCCAAATTTGATTTAATAAATATATAATTGACATATTTGTTCATAATTTTGTTATAGAGTGGTTTAATGTAACAACATATTTACTAGATATATCTCTTTATGTAGAACAAATACCAAAATCCTTATTGTACAAAAATTAATAAATGTTTTTAAAAATTGAAGATATTGTCAGAGTGATTTACTTTATGTAGAAGATATTAATCTTCTTATATCATAATAATCTTGTTTGTAGATCGCATGATGAAACAAAACAGATCCCATGAAAATATTTTTTATTTGTCATAATGATACTGAATACAGTTAATTAATCTTATACTTTTACAGAGGAAGGCAGATAGTTCTTACATAAATTCACTGTTTTCAATAAAATCAGTTGGATTTCAATTTTCTTAAAATCATGTATGTTTTGTTTACTAGCTCTGTCTTGAAACACACCTAGTATGGTGATTTAATCCACTTGAGTAAAAGCAGTCCTCAGATATAGTCAGATACCTTCATCATGATCCAACATCATGCATGCATGCATGAGCAGCTTGACTAGGATCATCGACTTTGTAAGTCCAGCAATTCTCCTATCTAAGTTTTGTATGAACGAGGATATATGTTCGGTATATACTTCGAATAACAATTTTTTAACATTATCATTGATGCAATTAGATGTAGTTTTTGACTCTGTTTGTTTTATTTGATTCAAATATAAATCAACAAAACAAACCTGTTCACATAACCAATACCATTCAGACTTTTTTTTTAATTATAAGACTTAACATATAATAATTAACATTATATTGTGTTGTAAAAAATAATATACACACATTTCTTGACTCGTCACATACAACACTAATAATACATTTACAATGATCCAGACCAAAGTCCTTGCTGCATTTCAAATGTATAGCCTTAGTCACTGATGGTATTAGTTGTTTAAATTCTGACCAGTCAACATGAATAAATGTTACACCTTCTTTGGTAGGGTATGGTGTGACGTTTCTATAGTCTCTATATTGACAAATGTGTATCTTTACTACATCATTAAATAGAACAATTGCAATATACTGGTCATTTCCCAGTGGATATGCTTAAGAATATTCAGATGATTCATTTCACCAGAAAAGATATGATGAATCACGTTGTTGTACCACGTGTGATCAGGGAGTTTACTATATACCTGTTAAAGAAAACAATAATGAAATTGAAACATGTATTAGTTGCAATTAATATAGTTATTTGTTAAAAATAAGACTATAATATGTACAAAACAACAGATATAACAGTGAATAAAACAGAATAATTTTTAACAAAGATTAATCTTACCTTTGTGTTTTCTGTAATGTAGTAGATATTCGAAGTTAACTCTCTCTTGGACTGTTTGTAGAGAGAAAATTATTGCATGGAGATTTCAAGGATTTTTATATCATGTTTAATTACCTAAAGGTATACTTTTATAAAGCACATAGCATTTTTATTTTTCAGGTCATACTTATACAATTTTCCTTTTTTTCCCCAATAATTGAATACTTGTTTTATACAACCACTCCTAGAATTACCATCCTATACAGGTGTTTTTTATACCTCTCTAACAAGAAATTGATAAAGTCATGTCCTAGGCGTACATAAAGGTACATAAAATAGAGGTCATTTCGAAAATCTTAAATTATATATGTTTGATTCATATTCTTGAGTGATGCATCTTTAGGCATTACATCATGTGATGTAAGGAGATTTTCAAGGGCTATAATAGTGTGTGTATTTTTTCAACTATACTATAATTGATTCATGCTACCTTGTTGAAATTGAGTTATGCCTCCTGGGCAGTGCATGTTTAGGCATCACATCGTGAGAACGTGTCATTACATACTATAATTATATATGATTGATTTATACTACTTTATCGAAATTGGTTCATGTTTACATTCGGCTCAAGAACTAATGAAAAGATTCAGACAGCGACCATTCAACCAATATAGTGTCTTTGATCTCTCACCACACTAGAATTAACCAAAACACACAGAAAATTTTAACTACAAAAAGCAAATTGGAATAAATATGAGAAAGTATTAATATAGCTTCTCCAACATTAACCTAGCACAACAGCCACTAGCAGCTTGAATATAGACAGGTACTCTTCAGTAATCTCAGAGAGTCTGATAAAAACAGCAGAAAAATGCATACCAAAAGTATCAACCAACTGGCAATCAAACACTGACATAATCAATAAAAGGAATGAAGAAGATTAAGGAGATAGTATATGACAACCAGTGACCCACAAACAAAAACGCAAATAAATATGCTCAGAAAAAAATTAGAAACGATGTTAAGCTACTAAAATCACAAAAATGGTACACATGTACACAAATGAACTCAAAAACAGATCCCAAAGATTTCTGGCCCATATAAAAAGGCTACAATGTCAAACAAAACATTTACCGCCACTTACCCTACACTTAAACATAATAATAAACTAGCATACACAAATAAACAGAAAGCACATGCCTTTAAAAAACAACTCCAAAAAACATTAAAAACACCAGATGACTCAAACATGGACAAACACTTCAAGAATATAGTAAATAATTATATCACAACTAATCATAATATATATACACCACACTTCACTAAGGGTACTCAACACAAAAGCACAACAACAGAAGCAGAACATGAATACACAACAAAACAACTTATCAAACCTATCACAGTAACAGAGGTAGAAGAAAACAAAAAACTTTTGAAAAATAAAGCACCAAGACAAGAAAAAATTAAAAACATATTACTCAAGAAAGGCCTTCTGAGATTATTAAGATTATTAGAACATCTCAAATCAGTATACAACGTATATCTAAAAACAGGATACATACCAACCACTGGGAAACAGGCCGATGTTCTTATGTTCCAGAAGGAAGGAAAACCAGCAAATAACCCCCAAAACTACCGACCCATAAGCCTAACGAGCAATCTGGTAATCCTGATTCCTAGATATTGAAAAGCATTTGATAAAGTATGACACAATGGACTCAGATATCAAATGTCCAAATTGGGACTCCTCATATAAATTATTCACTGGGTTTCTAGCTTCCTGGAAGATAGAAGCATAAGAGTTAATGTTGAGGACATCTACTCTGAGTGCTGCACACTGAAGGTGGGTATCCCTCTAGGAGGAATACTTAGCCTTTTTTATCATGTATGTCAGTGACATGCCTCTCAAAGACCCAAACACTTTTTGATCACAGCTCACAGTTGATATTGCAATCTGGAAGAGTGCTCCAAACCCAACAACAGCAACGTACAATATACAACCACTACTAAACAAAATAAAATTGTACTGCAATAAATGGATAATTAAGATTAATGAACAAAAAACACAAGTCATAGTATTTACAAAATCATACAAAACAAGAAAAATAATACCACAATTATATCTATACGGGACTCTCTTACAGGTGGCAACATCAGTAAAATTCTCATGGATTACATTTGACTCAAAATTGTACTGGATGCTATACATTAGTAACATAAAAACCAGAATTTGGAGAGAGAAAAAAGAGATTTACTTTAAGAGTTCGACTGACAACAACCAAGGATCTTCACCAGAAACATATTACAAACATAGAGAACATACATAAGAGCAGTCATAGAATATGCCTGTATAACCCTATGTATTTGTGTCTTTAAATTGTAAGGACCTAATATTGCTACCATTATATTTTGATCCAAAAATAAAACTGGTAGATGAAATTGTTGGAAATTTGACAAGAACTTCCCCAAAGTATATAGTTTCAGGAAAATTAATATTTAATTTTTATTTTTCCTACTATTTCATATATTTAAAAAAAATAATCTTTTAATGTAGTAATTTGCACTCGGACTCTGAATAATTCGCCTGCAAGGTGATTTTTGTATAAAGTAAAAAAATACTATTTTTTTACTTTACAGATTTCATATTTCATTTACATAATCTCCACAACCTCTCAGATGAAAATCAAAAGTTTTTAAGGAAAATGTTCATATTTTATTTTCCGTTTTCTCTACTATATCACTAACTCTATATATTATCATCAACATACAGTGCAATGAAATACTTAAAATGAACAAAAGGGAAATAAGTACGTTCTTTTCTTATCTTCTAGAAATTCTCTAGAATATTCTTCTTGGTCTCCTTTGTGTAATTTCACTCCTTTGTCTTATTACTTATAGTCTATTTTTATCAAATTTGTTGTTATTTACTATTTATGATGATACCTCAACTGATGCCTGTGAGGTTTTATGAAGTTATTTTGGCAGACTCCACCCAGAGACTCATTGCAAAAAGAAGATGGCTCTTATACACCTGATGTGTTTTAAGCCTTCACAATCCAGATGACAACAAGTTAAACTTATAAAAATTAAAGGAAAATTTACAACAGTTGTTTGTGTGTGTGTGTGGGGGTGGGGGGGATTCTTGGAAAATAATAGAAACAAAAATTTTAAACACATGTATGTGTACTTTGGTTGTCTGAAGGAAAAGTATACAGTTTACACACACACTTTCTTCTCTACCAGTTCTTGAAATTGAGAAATTGTAACGGGGAGGTGATCACGTGACATCCAAAACTGAAGTTTTACTTGTTTGTTACGACAGCGGAAGTCACGTGACGCTAGTAACACGTCATGAGATTCTAGAAAGATCATGACTGTTCGTGGCAACTCTAGTGTTTGCCAGACGCCCTCTATTTTTGTATATAAGCCCGGCAAATAAAGCGAAGGGAGAGGTGACGGCATAGATAATTGCAGATAGCAGATTGAAGAGAGATATAGAGACAGATAATTGAGTCAAGTGAGCGGTAGTGACCGTAAGTAAAGTGCGTGAATCGTTGTGAATTATAGCGTGTGTTTAAGTTAACGTGACTGTGGAAATTAAGTGTATTGCAAAGTTGTATTGAGAAAGAATAAACTAGTTTTATTTAAGAAAGGACTTGTATCGCTGAAGTTCCTCCGGAAGAATTTATACCGGAAATTAACAAACGACCAGAGACGTAACATGTTGTTTTAGATGTTTATTTTTGAAATAAAGGAAAAAAGCAAAATAATATAAAACTTTGAATTATAACGTACTTGATAATAATAATTTTATTAAAATACATTAATAATAAAGTGATTTAATTAAATTTTGAAGTAACACAGTACCATATGCAGAAAGAAATGTAAAAATGACGTGGGTAGTTATCGGGATAAATGTATCAAAAACACACACATCAACAAACACAGCAAATACTAAACTATATTTTAACGAAAGCATATAGAGTCCCACAATCAACAAACTCAGTATTTCTATTAAACTCTTCAAACATGTTAACTTTATAAGATAGATTCCTACATAACTCCCTTCAATATTATAAGAAAAATATTAATAAAAATGAAACGATGAGCAAACTAGAGAGTTACATAATATATTATGAACCAAGCCCGAAGTACCTCTCCCCCCTAAACATCATAAATAAGTAAAACTTACAAGCCAAACAGTGCTAGACTAACTGAATCCTAAATGTACCTTTAAAAGGTTTTGTATGTAAAAATAGGATTATATGTGTATGTATATGACTGCTAAGTGGAACTGTATTGCGAACACTGACTAATAGTGTGATCATGCATAAGTGAAGGTAGTAAAAATATACGAGTTAATATTACTCCATGAATTTGACATGGCACGAAAAGGGTATATTAAACAAAAGTGCAGACATTGGACAAAATTTAACTTACTGTGGGTAATGCAACAACGTAACAAGGGTTATTACCTAGGATTCAGTAATAGCTCAAACAACATAACAATTCCTGAGAGGGAAAAAGAGGTCAGCACTGAAACTGACTCTCACTGGTCCATAACATGGACGAAATCCTGATGAAGAAGAAGAGGATTTCGATACTCATGGTTGGCACAACACAGATAGTCCCTTGTGTAGTTGGACACTTAACAACAAGCAAACACAATTTTCCTGAACCTGATTTGATTTTGATATTTTCGAGTTTATGTAGCATTTAATTGAGTGTTATTCAGTTTGAATTGTATTTCGTTTGGCGAAATTTAGGTTGATAAATCAATTCATACTTTTTTGTTTGTTTAATTATATGTTTTATTCTAAGCTAGTTCTGGTATGGTCTACTGGTTAATGTGTCCATATTATGAATTCAACATTGTCAATACAACTCAAAATAGTATCAGATAAAAATATGGATCCAATTATTCTTTAATGGAAACTGTCCTTGTGTACATCCAAAAGGCTTTTAATGAGCTTTCGATTTTGACCAATGTGAATAAGGGTGTATTATATAAGGCTTTGATACTAGCTCGCTAGTATAAGTTTTACGTAATTTCACTCTTGAGTTTGAAGGGTATGTTACGACAGCGGAAGTCACGTGATTCTGGTAACACGTCATGAGATTCTCGAAGGATCGTGACTTTTCCTGGCAGCTCTGGTCTTTTCCAGGCGCCCTCTATTTTAGTATATAAGCCCGGCAAATAACTGCAGATAGAGATAGATATAGAGACAGATGATTAAGTCAAGCGAACGGTAATGACGGTAACATAAAGTGTGTGTTTTGTTATCGAGATTGCAAACGTAGTGACTGTGGAAATTAAGTATCTTACAAAGTTTGTAACGAGAAAGAATAAACTAGTTTTAATTAAGAAATAACTCCTTACGCTGAAGTTTCTTGGAAAGAATTTCTACGGGAAATTAACAAGCAAGCAGATCCCTAACAAATTGGTGTCAGAGAGTGGGACAGAAAATAGAAAAAAAAAGAAGATGGAAACGAGAAGTGACAAATC
>NW_013666092.1:347265-350477 GCF_000517525.1 Limulus polyphemus
CTCCCATCTTTTGTGTCTTCCTTCGTACCAGATGACACCCAGTACTGACATTCATATCTGGGATATGGCTTCTAACTGGACTGAATATGTCAGCATTTGGGTTTTGCTGCGGGGTCTGGTAGGGGCTTGCCATTGTCTGGGGCTGATTAAGTCGATGGCTAATGTATCCTCCTTGTGTAAAAGACAATAAATCATCCTTTAATGTATCTAATTCGCTTTTAAATTTACTATTTTTTTCCATTTGTACTTCTTGCCACTGTTGTTGGCTTTCCTGTAGTTGCTGCTGACTTTCTTCCTGTTTCCTTTCTTGTTCCAGTTACCACTGCTGTAATTTTTCTTCCTGTTTCTTTTCTTTTTCCTCCAACAACTGCTGTAATCTCTCTTGTTTATTTTGCTGTTCGAGCTGCCATTGTTGTAGGTTTTCTTATATCTGCTGTTGTCTTACTTCTTGTTTATTTTCTCGTTCGTCTTGTTTATTTTCCTTTTCCTCTAACAACTGTTGTAATTTCTCTTCTCGTTCTTCTTGTTTCTTTTGCTGTTCTTGTATTGCTGCCATTAAGTCTGCTAGGCTGTAGTTTGATTTGCCGTTTCTCGTTTCCATCTTCTCTTTTTCTTCTTCTTTTTCTTATCCCACTTCTGACACCAATTTGTTACGTTCGTTCGTTAATTAATTTTCCGCAAATTCGTTCCAACGAAACTTTAGCGACACAAGTCCTTTCTTAAATAGATCTGGTTTATTCTTTCCAAATACAACTTTACCGATACACTTAATTTCAACAGTCGCTCTATAACAACGCTATAATTCTCAAAGAACGTCTCATGTGCTCGTGCTCGACAATACTCAGTTCAATTACACATTGCTTCTGTTCTCCCGTCAGGTCGTGACCGTCTTATATATATATATACAAGACTAACACATATCTAGTAAATGCTAGAGCATTCATGAAGGAACAGGATATTTCTAGAAACAGGTGGCGTGATACTAGTCACGTGACCTCGCTGACGCAACAATATTTTGGGTGATACCTCGAGGTGAAGCCTTATCTATGTTTAAATAAAAAAAATTCTTGTGAATTAGAAAATGTTGGATTTAATCAGTCTGGTACACGATCGTGAAATGTAAGCAGTTTAATGAGAGATCCAGTAACAGCAAAAGCCCATTATCCTGCGAAGGCAAGTACATACATTGTTATTTGTGTTATGTCTGTTACAACAAAGATTGTTCATCTGGAATTTTACATTGCGTCCAATCCCTTTATTTCATTCACTTTTATTCATAATTATTCAGAGATTTAACATTATTTTGGCATAAATACCCCAATAACATCTGCTGTTATTCTGCAAATCAATCTGCTAGGTATACGCGAATGTTTAAGTTCAATGCGAGTGTTATGATTTAGATAGTTTATATAGCACGAGCATCAAATTTAGTTGTTTTTAGAAGCGATAGTTTATCACAAGTTTGTTTACGTAATTGTTTACGAATCATTCATTGTGTTGTTCAGTTGTTGTGAATTGGCGATTGTTATATTATTGGGTCATGTTACTCGAACCTTCTGAGTTTCTATTTCGTTGTTTTTAATTGAGTATTATTGGATCATAATGTCTAATAGTGTGTGGAATGTTTTAAACTTCTGTCAGGCTATAAATACGCGTCAAAAAATTTTAGTTGGTTTGATCTAAACTTGGTGATTGTATTTTGAGCCATAAATAGAGTATAGTGGCGATTTCTAAAGTGAAATTACAACAGATTGTATTATAATAACGGAGTAAAGAACAATAATTTGCCTTGTCAAATGATATTTTAAAGCAAATGAACCAAACTGTGTTGTCTTTGACGAAAAAGAGACAATGATTTACAACTGTGATAACCAACAGTGTCATGAACATTAGTATATACGTTTTACTTGTTTTAATATAATATTTCAAAACAAATGGGTTGGGTGCTGTCCATTTATTGTTAAGATTTATCGTCAACAAGTCACACACATCTAATGTAAATAATCCGGCTCATAAATAAAATATGACACTAAAGTTAATTCAGTATTATCTGAATATAACACATGAGGTAAATATCTTAGCAGTGTTACAGAATGGATGCTTAATTGCTATTATTTATTGCTGTTCTTAGCGTACTTGCATGGCGTCTATGCGTACAGTGGTTCTCAGACTTTTTCGCCCATGGATCACTTAGGCAGGTTCCCTCGAACACCTATTTGTCATTACCCCACACGTTTCCACTTGTAAAAACTCATCAGAATTAATATGAAGAATGACGCTACTTTTTATGCAATACGCATTTTGGACCAGCCCGTGATACACCTAGAGGACTCTGGTTGACCACACTTTTATTCTTCCTCGATACAAACTTTAGTACACAGTAATTTCACAATCAATAGGTTTCTCGTCATTTTAAACTTAACTACTTTTATAATACACGCTATAAATCACAACTATTCACAATCTCGATAACTTCACACACCAGCTCAAAACAGAATAGTAAATTAAACGGAACTCTCTTCATTCAATCCCGCAGGCATTTTCTGCCAGGCTTATACACTAAAAAAGAGGGCATCTCGAACAAACTCGGTCTTCCCCGATAATTATTGATCATTCGAGAAATTCATCACGTGTTACCAGCATCACTTGACTTCTGCTGTCATAACAGTATTTTACAGAAACCTTATATCTGAAAGTTAAATTCCGATCTCTTTGGCCTTAACACAACTTTATAAACTATTAAACGTGTCTTTAGTTGTCTTTCCTCGCATAATGATATATATATATTGCGAAGCGCGGGGTCTGTCCGAGCATTCGTCTGTTTTCCGTTTATGGCGGCCGCTTCCCGCGCTGCGTTTCAAAAACTGCTCATGCAGGCAAAGCTTAACAGTAGTTAACATGTACTTTTGAAAATGACAGGAGAGCATGCATTAATAACGTTGATTCCAAATTTTATTTTGAAAGGGGTGATTCTATACTACATTGTACTACATGTACTGTTGAAAATGACAGGAGAGCATGCATTAATAACGTTGATTCCAAATTTTATTTTGAAAGGGGTGATTCTATACTACATTGTACTACATGTACTGTTGAAAATGACAGGAGAGCATGCATTAATAACGTTGATTCCAAATTTTATTTTGAAAGGGGTGATTCTATACTACATTGTACTACATGTACTGTTGAAAATGACAGGAGAGCATGCATTA
>NW_013666092.1:351284-355995 GCF_000517525.1 Limulus polyphemus
GTTTCGTCGGTACGAAGTTACGGAAAATCAGTTAATTAAAAAAACGGAGACGTAACAGTATGTTATTCTTAAGCGGCTCTTAGCATGACTGAAGTGCTCAACAATTACTTTTCGCGGTGAGCAATATAAGTAGTTCAGAACTTTGGCTCTGAGTGAAACCAAGAATGCAACACAATTAACCTTTTTAAAGTCCATAAAATTATTTAACTTGATAGATTAACTGAAGCTTTTCCCGTCACTGAGAACAGGCACATTTGCTTGTATTACATAAAAACACAAAACTAAGGAATCAAAATAAATGTTTTTGACTTTAAAGTATTTTGTCGGGCACTATATATAAATGTAGAGTTTAAAATAATAGATTTTAAATGACCGTATAGGCATGATTATTGTATTGAAATATACTCTTTCATTATTTTAAAACAATCTTAAAATAGTAACATTTTAAATCTAGCAATAATTATTTCGATTTTAAATTTTATTGGGTTTAAGAGGACATAAAGGTATTGGTTGATTTTGTTTATCATAATACGTAACATTGGAAGGAATTTGAAATATAACAATCATTGTAGCTTTTATAAAATTTAGCCAAAGTTAGGTCTGTGTATGATCACTATTTAATAACGTTTAAAGATGGTATATTTTGGTTAGAACGAGACCATTATTATTAACGCGTTGAACTAGAAGGAATATTTTAAAAGAAAGATATCAGGAAGGAAACTTGTAATTAACGTGTAGAACTAGAATTTAAAAGGAGTATCTTAAAAGAAACAATACCACGATGAAGGGAATTTGTAATATTTGTGAGGGCAACACGTTGAAACTTGAAAGTGGCCGATGGTTCTGTGAGGAATGTTTTTCTCTACAACAGGTAAGCTTAGTTGATGGTCACTGGCTAAACATTAACTCACTGACATTGACAACATAAACATAGTCATTCATTAAAAATTTATATTACGTATAATATTATTAGTATTAATATTACACAGGATAAGAACATAAAATATCGCAGAAGTGAAGTTAGTTATGACTAGCTGGCAAAATGTTATTGTTGTCAGTGTCATTGGGTTAATATTAATGTTTAGCACTTGTACTCGGCAATAGTGGTAGTTTTATTTGACAGTTGATAATCAAGGTATGATTATGAATATTCAATTTCAAGCCAATTGTAAACAACAGTCATAATTATTTGATAAAAAGCTAGCTGCAAGCACAAAAGTTATGAAAGTTAGACTTAATATTTGATATGCAAGAGTGTTGTGCTGCTGAAACACGCTGGAGCACCATTCTGGCCCCTGAAATTGGAGCTGAATCCAAACACTTCGGAAACTTAATATATATATATATATATAAAGTTATTCAGGTTACACACAAAGTTAAACATTTTTCATAACCAAACACTCAGAGTGCCAGAGAATACTAGCTGTTTGCAATCCATTGTGTCCACCAGTAGAGTTCTCTCAGACTGCTCAACACACACATACACACACACAGTTATTTTCCCTCAGAATGTGTCAGACACAATACAACTGTTCTGGTTTAGTGAAATGTTTATGTCGTACATCACATGGTTATTAAGACATACAAATATGGTATTAAAATACTTAATAATAGAATATTTTATGACCATACTGTGTATTTAACATAATACACAAAAAAGGTTGCTTTTTTTTGCCTATTTTTGTTGGCAGGATAGGAGGTATGTAAGGCATTATATATGTCAAGATTGTTGATACTATAGTGCAGTTAGAAAAGAGTAAGTTAATAAAATGTGTGATTTTAAAACTTATTTTAATGTTAGTGATTTTTTTTTGGTACACAGTTGTTTTTTTGCCATGCTGCTTAATTTAATGGATGTTGAATTACATATTTTATGCTTTTTCAATTTGGTTGTAATGTAAATAGTTTCAAATAATTAGTGTTGATTATATTTTGTTTCTATAAAATGAACTCGCAACAACTGAAATAAACTTTTAAGATCTCTACTCTTTCATTGATGTGACATGCTTGACAAATTTTGGCAAAGTTCTGGTGCTGTAAATTTATCATTACACCACTGTTGATATGATATTACAGTATTTGACTATTTCTATTAGTGAGTAATAATAGCCTATAGAGTGCAGTGTAAGCCAGGTCTGCAATAGAAAACTGCTGAAGATGAAACTTTTTTGTTATTCAGTATATTGTTGAGTTTCGTGTAGTCAAACAACATATGCAAATACTAGCATTTCTTATTTGTAGAAAACAAACTGAGATATGAATTGATCTTGACCTAAAAAAGTAAAATGCTGGCCAAAAATGTTGTGGATGGCATCATCAAAGGAGCCACAAGTGCAATGTTATAATTGATGTCAAACATTTTAATTTTCTCTGCTGGCCAAATGTTAGTTTACACACCACAATAACAGTGATTTTTCATGAATAAAGCATAAAATCAAACAACAGAAAAGGCCATATTTAGCAAGAAATATTCCTTTGATTTTCATATATGATATTAAAACAAAATCAGTTCATAAATACCCATATGGAGTAATTCATTTTATTTTATCCATCAAAATTGGAAGTGTGAAAAAATATTCCTCAAACATCTTAAAGCACACATACTAAAAATTACTGGACATAGCCGTTTAAAAATGTAGTAAGAATGTTTGAAAATATCGGATATTCCTTATTTTTTAATCAGCACTTTGGATAGCTCATAATGATACAAAAAACAGTTGTGTAGGAGCAATTAGATTTTTCCAGTTATCAAATGCCTTAACATACATTTATAAAAAAATATTAGATACAAACATTTTAAAAGCAGCAAGAATACTTGAAAATAGCAGAAATCTATCAGTTTGCTTGGTATTTCTAAGAGCATGTAATAACACCAAAAAGGAGTAGTGACAGGGTCTCAAGCCTAGATTGCATGCATAAATCACTGAAACACACTAATTTGGCTTTGAATTCCTGTAGATGGGATGACTTGGCCCTTTTAAGAGTAAATTGGTGATTAGTTATGGCTATTGTCAACTTAAAGCGAGTATAGGAAGTTTTCAGCTGGTGTTATAGACTTTTTATTAGGTTCAATGAATCTAGTTTCCAATTTTCTTCCAGTTTCTCCGACGTAGAATTCTGGACAGTTATTGCACATTATTTTATAAATGGATACTAAAACCATTATTAAATAATAATTACATAGAATTAGAGAATATAAACATTGTTTATAAAATAATGTGCAATAATTGTCCAGATTTCTACATCAAAGAAACTGGAAACCAGAATTACCAAACATAATAAAAACCCTCGCATTTTTACCACCATTGCCACTAAAAAAACACCACAGTATATCTATACAAGATACTGTAGTTTTAGACAAAAAAAAAAAACATCAATAAATGCAGAATAAAGGAAGCTATCTTAATCAGGGGACAAAATAGTTTGGTGGATTTGATTAGCAGTTTCTGCTAATCAGTATTGAATTTGATTAGCAAATATTGCTTAGCATCTTTTTAACATTCATCATTTTAACACATTATAGAAAATAAATCCAGCACTAAAAGTCTAACTCTTTGGAAAGACATCCTCTAATGAATAAGAGGTAAATGGTATGTTTTTATTCTAATAACATTTTTATTCAGCTTCAAACCCTAATATTTCATTGTACCATACATAGCATTTCATGAACAAAATAGTTCCTATTATATAATGTATAACTTCAAAACTGCAAGAAATTTTAAAAACCTCAGCTGTCACAAAATAAAGCAACAATTGATTAACCAGAGAAAGAAGTGACTTAAAGATTAATCTAGTTTATTTCTTTCTTTTTTGGTGAGACCTCATCACTCTCTTCACAGTGTGGTCTCCTTGGCTTATTGAATAAGAAAATGTCTAGTGACTTTTCATCAGTAATTACCCCTCTCGCTACAGGAATCCTTTATTGTGCATCATGCCACAATGTTTTTAGTGAGTTACATTCCAAATTTAATTAAGCTTGTTCACGTTATACCAATTAGCATAGAATAAAATTGCAGCTAATTATCTATATTTTAATAGTATGCAGATTTAAAGTTCTTAATTTTATAAGGCAATATGAAAAAAAGATCTCAAATTTCCCCTAGTGTGAGAAATGTGACATTTTTTCTCTAGGGATTCTCTATACTCTAATTTATTTATCAATTCTCCAAGAAATACAAAATTTATTGTCAGTTACTTATTGTAATATTGTCATTGCTCAGATAAAGCATAATTTTCATCACCTTCAATTTTGTTTGGTTACAGAGCCATCAAATAGAAAATCAGACCCTTCTTGCCACATCCACCTGTCACATCCTCTTTCAGGAGTTGTCAGTAGTTCTCTTACATTTAATACTGTATTATTTTAAACCAATAGAAAGCCAAGGCATTCTCATAGGAAACATATCATCTAGCTTGGATGAATTTATAATGGCTCTTATCACATAGTTTGAAAGACAGAAAAATTTTGATCATTATGGGACATTGTCTGCATTTTTTGTGTGTTATTATTCTATGTTCTTTGGTGCATTATTTAATTAAATAAAAATTATTTAGTGCACTATTACCATTAGTATAAAAAAAAAAGTAGGGTTAAGTTTGTGAAGTCAAAATACTAAGTATATAATTTCGATAGAATTATAAACTCAAATTACAGATATTGACAAGCTAGAATATAAAATAAGAGCCTCTTATTTTTTCAATTTGCTAAGAT
>NW_013666092.1:356768-365679 GCF_000517525.1 Limulus polyphemus
AAAATATGTTTAAGAACTTATTTCTAAATAGTAATAATCTACATACATATATATAATGTATAGTAATGGAAATGTGACTGTATTTTACAAAATACTAGTCTACTAAAACACAGCCAAGACAAGTTACAGTTTTATGTTATTTGATACAGTAACATGAGTGCACATGAGACACATCATTGTAATTTCTATATTGTTAGCCAGGCACGGCTGAAAGGTCAATATCATAAATATATATAAATGTATAATGCAGTTTCTTGCATATTTAAGTTATTGTCATCTGAATACAGTAGCAAAAACAATAATAATATTAAAACTACTGTAAGTTTCAGGCTCGATTATTTAAAAGAACACCTTTTCAAGTAGCTTAATATACATTGTGATACATTTATATCTGTCTCTCCAAAGTCAACATCCTTATTGTCAACTTATCTACCTACAGTGTGTCAGAAATTCTGATCAAAAGTTAACAGTGTATATACATAGTAGAATTAAAAACTGAGTCATTAAACAAATGAACTAAGGAAATTTTGAAATATACAAATTCAAGCTTCAGACCGTTACTGTTTTTTAAACTGTATCTAAAATGAAAACATTTTTTAATGTGTAATTGGGATCTTTTTGAATATCTTTGCTGTTGAGTTTGTTTTTAATAAAAAAGTCTGTAGAATTCTTCCCAGGCTCTGTATGTTCATTGTGTTTGAAATAAGTACCCATTAAACTTGTTTTGTTGTTATTGTAGGAACTATGTGAAACAAAGAAAGATGTACATGAAATTGATTCTTCCATCCCACATAAATATGCTCTGCTGGGAAGGCCATTGAAACATTCACAAAAAGTAGTGGATGTAGGTGAGCCATGGATATATGCTGAAGCATTCAATATTATCCTTCAAAAACAAGTTGAAATCCTGATTCAGCTTGGAGCATCTCCATCTTTAAAGGTTAGATTTTTTTTATTGTAATATATTTATATGTAAATAGAAAAACAAATAATTACATATATTTTCTTCTATTGCACTTGCCAAAAATAATTGTTTTTCAGCTAATGTTTGTGATTAACCAATGAGAAATATATTTCAGAATAAAGAAAATTTTCATCCCACAATTAAAGAAAATACAGTAGGTTGAACAAAAATTACTGTTTTGAAAAAACTTAAATCTTAAATACATTTCTTCTTAAGTAAGTTAAATTTAGACATCTAGAATAAAATAATTTGATATGAAGTGCTACACAAGAATCAATATATATATATAGTAAATATTTTTATTAATGAAAAACCACGGGTTATTTTTAAACCTGTAATATAACTAAACAGCAACCTTCAAGGCTTATAACAATAGAATTTGGGGCTCAATTTCTTAGAATGAAACAGCATAGGTTTTGAAGCTTTGCACTAAAACAGTACAATTTGGTAATTGTCATGAAAAATTTAATGTTATAAGTAGGGTTGGGCAGTTTGTGGCAGTTGCTAACCTATTAATTGATGACCTCTTTAGTCAATTACATTTGATTAGTTGATTAGTTTAGTGATACTCAAACCGTGGTACATACAAACATATATAAAAATTGCAGTTAGATGCTGCCAACTAATTTTCCTCTATCTAGTCAGCAGTTAAAAAAAAAAGATAAAAAAGTAGGGTGGTGGATGCTCTGCCAGCCAGTTGTCTTCTCTTCAGGCAGCAGCTGAAAATTAGTGACAGTGGTAAATAGCTTTAGTAGCCTTGACATAACAAAGGCAAGCAAGTTTGGTGGCAATGAGACCCTCAAATCATGAGCCCCAAAATTTACAAGGCTAAAGTTGGGCAGAGCACAGATAGACTATTATGTAGCTTTATTTTTAATAACAAGCATAATAGCAATATCTCCATTACTTGGATAGTTGGAAGAATAAAATTCCAGTTAGTTGATTATTTTCATGACAATTGATATAATCATACGTTTGACTGATTGATTGTTGAAATAATCTGATCTAAAACAGTAATAATTGAAAACCCTGATTTTGATTCGTTGGTTATTTTTATGACAATCAATTTAATTGTAATTTTAATTAACTGACTGTTAGAATAATCAAAAACAGTAATGATTGGAATCACTCATTTTTGACAAATTAATTTAAATATTATTTTGATTAAGGAATTAGTTTAGTTGATCAATGAATCAGTTTACTTGACATTAATTTGTCTAATTGCTGTATTAAGAGTAAAGAACAATAACAACCTTTGTTTTGACACTGAAATATAAAGCCTTTATTAGATATTTCAACCAAATAGTTTTGGTAACATAGTTACCATTATCAGTGCAGCTTACATATTTAACAAAAGGTGAGAAAAATGGATTTCACTAAGTTTCAACAGCTAGGACAGCTGATGTTAATAGTTGTGATTGTTAGTTATTCAAAAACATATGTAAACTAAAAGAGAGTTTTTGCCCTTTTTTCAGCTATTGGTTGATTTGTAGAATAGAAACCAGCTTTCAGATATTTTGTGTAACCCATTTAGTTTTAGTTTTACAGAATCAGTGCATGATGATTGCTTGTGAATCTAGGATTTTAATGGTTGGCAACCTGTTTTTGATAACCAAAATTATTAGAACACTGTTAAAGACATTCATAACATCTTTTAAACATAACTTGAACACACTAAAGAGTAACACAATGTCCCTAATTTGGAAAAATTCACTGAACAACCGAGTGATTTATATATATCAGTCTCCATGATGTATATCAATGTTTGAAATGAAGAAACCCTCTTTATCATCACATGATGCCTGCTGAATGATAAGACTAACAGGTAGAATTGATATAAAGATAGATGTGATGCCATCATGGAACTAATCATGATTTGCCTACAATCCATGAATTTTCAATACAACAATCAAGAAACAAGAGGTCTTGCCATGGAATCACCACACTCTCCCGTTAACACTTTCAGCATGGGCTTGGTCCCTGGGACCGACCTTATAACCATTTTGAGCTTGTTATAGTTTTCATGCTATAACTTTTAAATTAGCAAGTGAATGTTAACAAAATTTGGCAGATTATCAGTAAACATTACAATGCTTTCATATTCAAAATATCAAATTATTGTATTAAGTCTCAAGGTTTATAAAGCAATCTTTTTTTCGTGTCTATTTTTTCTTTTTGCATGTTGCCTATCTATCATGCAAAGTAATATTCATTTTAAGACTAAAAAATATTTTTATGCATCAGAAAATTTTGAAATTTCACATGCGAAATCTTTATAATGTCAAGATAGTTATCAAATGTTTGTTAAGAAAAAGCTATATATTTAACCGGTAATTTTATCTGTTATCTTCAGTAATTAATCTCTGTACGGGTTCAGTAGATTTGACTGATCTCACAACCACCATAAAAAAATTAGGAAATAAATATAAATTATGCATCTTTCATTCTGGAATGAACACAAATTATAACATGAAAACATAAATGTTTAGACTAAATAGTTTAAATCTCATAACATTATACATTTATATATATTTATGATATTGACCTTTTAGCTGTGCCTGGCTAACAATATAGAAATTACAATGATGTGTCTCATGTGCACTCATGTTACTGTATCAAATAACATAAAACTGTAACTTGTCTTGGCTGTGTTTTAGTAGACTAGTATTTTGTAAAATACAGTCACATTTCCATTATTATACATTATATATATGTATGTAGATTATTACTATTTAGAAATAAGTTCTTAAACATATTTTCCTAAAACATAGAACAGTAAATAAAGAAGCAAAGCAACCAATTATCTCTTCTAGTTACAACCTTTGTACTCCGTTCCTGCTTTGCGTAGGTTGCTAAGCCTTTAAAAATTTTGCATGTGGAAGATATGAAACAAAATATTTTTTTTTAGGTTTTATATGTACATTTGAATAACTAAAAGATCATAAATTACTACATCAATACCATAGAATTCCACTATAATTTATAAAGTTTAGTAACTAATGTATTTTAGTCTAAAAAATATGAAATTTTGAGCAGACTAAAGACATACCCTACCTCGTTGAAACATTAAAATGGCCAAAAAAGCCACTAGGGGGACATTCTGAGCTTCTGATTGGTTATTCATGTCATATATATAGAAGTAAGTGTATATAAGGGAGCATTTCCCAAAATGTAAAGAGGTAGGCAGGATGCCACTGTATTTGATTTATTACATGAACAATGTCTTAGCAAATTGAAAAAATAAGAGGAACTTATTTTATATTCTAGCTTGTCAATATCGGTCATTTGAGTTGATAATTCTATCGAAATTATATACTTATTATTTTGACTTCACAAACATTTAATTTGAACCAGTGCTGCATTCAGCATACCATGTGACACTCAAAAATCAATGTTTATCTGTGTTTTTAATATTTGCTTTTAAATTAAGAAATTGAGTAATATATATAGTACTAAAAGTTTAATTATAATCTACAGTTTGATACAAAATTATTGTCATAAATTCATGAAATAGTAGTTTAATACAATTTTGAATGCGAGTCAACAAACGAGATGACATGGCCTTTCACCTGTAACCCGTCTCTAAAGGGTTAAACAGATACTTTCATTCAAAAATTTGTATGTTGACCTTTCACCTCTATAGACAAAAAACCCAGTTTTTACAGACAGTCTATTGATGACATGTTAGTTATCTTTCCCTTTGATCATGAAAATTTGCTTGCCTTCCTACAATGCCTAAACTCCATATACAACAGATTCCATTGTATCATGGAAACAGAGAGCCACAACTGCCTTTTGTTCATCAAATATAATGACAGACTGACTACTGCCATTTACTGGAAACCAACACAAACTGATACTTACATTTTCAGTCACATCATCCACCTTTTGTTAGACACAGGATGATTCTCTGTTGCACAACAGATCCTAAAACATCTGTTATGCAATGAAAAATTCTTCAAAATCTTATGTTCAAACATCATTCAGTATTTTAAATAGAATGCAAAATATTATAAAAAACAAATAATGCAAACTTATCATAACATTCTCCCTTATCTGCAAAACTTAAGCTGAAAATTATATGAGTTGCCAAGCAGTTCAATGTTGGTTTCTGCTGGAATCTTACAAAACACTCGGTTACATCCTTGTTAAAACTAAAGAAAGAATAACTTATGACAGACATAAATGCTTCATTTATGAAATACCATGTTCCATAAAACAGATGTACATTGGAGTGACTGGAAGATATTTTAGGGACAGGATGAAGGAACTTAAAGACTGTAGGAGACTGACAAAAAAACAGCATTTCACCAATGCAGAACATTCAATAGACTGGAACAATAATAGACTCATTTGGTTCAGATAAGTTCTGGAAATCAAGAAAAATCAAGGACTCTTTCTATGTTAAAATTATTAAAGCTTCACTAAATGAGACTAAAGTACAGGAACCAGCAGTATATGGCCACCATTGTTTTACTAACTACAACAAAGATCCACTAGCCAATCACAACACCTTCTCAATCACACAGACACTATAACATAACCTCTTGCAGTCTATGTCAAGCTGACATGAAAATAAAAGGCAGAAGGCTTTCAAAACATCTTCTAGTCTAATTGTGCTACATTGTAAATTTTCAAAATTATCTGTACAATTGTTGTCCTGAACTCTTAACAGTTGTTGCCCATTTCAACTTTGTTTCATTCAACCCACCAACTAACTGAGGTGGTCTTGGTGATAACCACAATTAAATTGTAGACTGAATAATCCAGAAACTCTCGTCAGAATGAGCTAGCCTTATAATCAGGGCTTGCTCTTAACTTTTTTTTTTGTAACCAGCTGGACTACCTAGACATGTCTTTTGGGTGGCCAGGCAGCAGTTTAGGTGGCCAATGTATTTTTTTTCTTATTTTGTAATGAAGCTACCCATAAATGAATGAATTGTACTATGACCTATAGATCTTTCCACAAGAAAATTGGAAAGCACATGTAGCCCTTCAGAGCCTGGAGTAATGGGGCCAGGATCCACTGCATACAGTGCAGCAAGCAGCTGAAGTATGATTAGTGTCTGTGCTGTGCATGGCATCCACTTCCACTGTGTTGGTGGATACACTTTACACAGTTAGAGTAGGCTGAATGCGAGTTCATGTAGGGTCTCATTCCGTGCACACCATCATGCCAATTTATCCAACCCTTTGGATAATGGTGAGAAATTGACTCAATATTTGAGATTAACATTGCAAATAATTCTCAGGATAGTTGTTGTTCTCATACTAGTCTCATGACATAAACATAATTTATCTTGTGGGGGGAAATAATCATTTAAATTTTGATTTCATGGGCAATTTTTTAGTGGCCACACATACCACTCAGGAAAACCTGTTCCAGTTTAGATTCAACTGGATTTATGAACTGGTAGGAAATTGATAGCTCATGACGAAGCTGTAATTGCAAAATATTGAGCTAATAAAGTTACATTTTGGAGATATAGGTCGTTATTGTATTCAAGTTTACAAAAGTACATTTTATTTTCTAAGATGACTTCAGATTGTAATAGACAATTATTTATCCTAACAGCTGTAAGCTTCTAGCCATTTCACAGATGCTTTCATTTAATTTTTGTTTTATTACTCTTTGAACTGTCTAATTACTAAACTAGTGTAACAAAGCAATAAATCACTTGGTGAGGGCAGAGCTCAATTTATGGTAAACAAAGTATGGAATTACATAGCATTCATGCATACCTCGCAGAGAAATTTTTTATTTAAGTCTTCTTATCTAACCTAATTAATTTTTACATTTTAGTTACTTTTATAACTATATATATCACATTACCATTATAATCCTGGTTGTAAACCTATTGTCATAGCTAATATATATAAACAAGTGATTTAATACTTATACTAAGGCTCTTACACTCATCAAACCTTAACCCCCACTTTTTTGCTAGGGTTTTTCGTAGTATGTAAAATTGTTTTTTTTTTTTATTCAGGTATGCAGTTTCTAACTCAAAATATTAAAAAGCAAAAAAGAAAAAACAATCTTCTAAAACTATTATAATTTTGCTTGCTTTTGCACTAAGCTGTAAGTGTGTTATAATAATTAATGAAACTGTAGGCTGAATAATTCACAAGCTCATCAGAATGAACTTGCCTTAAAGAATTTGGTGAATTAAAATACCTTTCTATTGGTTGTAAATAATCCTATAGCAAATGTCAGGGAAAATTGAATTATTTTTTAAAAGCAGGATGTTATAGGAGGGGGTAGAATACGGATTTGACTTTCTGGTTTATACCTCAGTAAAGTGAGAACACTGTCTAAGCAATATCTATATTATAAGTGTATAATTTATGCCAAACTCAGGAGGTCATGTAAAGATAAAATAGTTAGAATGAGAAATTCAGAGCAAAGAAGTGAAGACTGAGAATTTATTTAAATATCTCCCTTTGAAATAAAAAAACTGAAATTTTTATAATATTAAAATTTAAATTATAAACTATGCTTTGCTGTCAACTTTATTGAATGTAACTGTAAAAGATTTTGACGTAAGCACTTTGACCCCACCCTTGCATGTAGGATTAAGTGCCTATTTCTTGAAAGAATAGAAGTGTACAATTTGAATAAAAAATGTTACTGAGATGTAATTGCAGTTTTAAGGTATTTATGGTATTTTAGATTTATCGAGAGGGTGGAAATAAGGGAACATCTGGGTGTAAGTGATCATTACTCTATAAGGTACATTGGTTTACTGCATATGGAGATAAAAAATGATATTTTAGTTACAAATTTCAAAAAAGCAAATTTTGAAAGGATGTGAGAACAATTATCTTTTGTGACTTGGGCATTTGAATTATTTGGATAGACTGATCAGATGGGGAAAATTTTGAAAGATAAATTTTTAAATATTCAAGGTAAACATATTTCTTATAGAAAGAAAAGGGTAGCTGCAAGTAAAAAAAGAGGTTGGCTCACAAAGAGTATGATAAGATTAAAATATCATAAATTTAAATTGACTGGTATGATGAGAGATTTAGAAGATTATAGAAGATCAAGAAAGCTGGTGAAACAGGAAATTATGACATCAAAAAGGATATATGAGAAAAGGTTGACTGAAAATGTAAAAATTAATAGTAAGGATTTCTTTAACTACATTAAGGGTAAAAAAATGTTAGGATGGGGGGTAAGACCCTTGAGGGATAATAAAGAAGGCTTATATCTGATGATTATGAGATGGCTGGATTATTAAATTTTGCTTTTTCTTAATTTTTTTACTAATGAAGATTTAAGCAGTATTCCACATCTTGAACAGTTGATAGACAGAAACAAGATTGAACAAGATGACAAAATTAATTCTGAGCTTGTTAAGAAGAAATTGGTAAGTTTAATGAACGATATGGTTCCTGAGCCAGATAGTATTTCCTCAAGGGTTTTGAAGGAGGTTAAGGATTGGATATGTGAGCCACTAGCTACTATTTTTGTGTGTGTAAGTTCTTGAATAGTGGGCAGGTACCAGAGCATTGGAAGCTAGCTAATGTCACTCCTCTTTTCAAAGGAGATGATAAAAATTGTTCCAGTAACTACAGACCCATTAGTCTTACATCAGTTGTGGGAAAAGTTTTGGAGGCTGATAAAAGATGCTTTGCAAGACCATTTAACAAAAGTTTAGAATTTTATTGGATAGTCAACATGGTTTCACTAAGGGAAAATCATGCCTACAAATAAATCTTTTGATATTCTTTGAGAAGGTTACTGCTTATATAGATGAGAGTAAGAGTGTAGATTTGTCGTATCTGAATTTTCATAAGGCAATTGACAAAGTGCCACATAAAGGGCTTGTAAAAAAAGTATCTCTATAGGTGTAGGGTATAAGTTAGCAAATTGGATAAAAAAGTGGCTGGTTGAAAGAAAGTAGAGGGTTGTTACAAATGGAGTTCAGTCAAACTGGATTA
>NW_013666092.1:365843-380038 GCF_000517525.1 Limulus polyphemus
AAAGGATGCTGCTGATTTACAAAAGGATTTAGATCATATAGTGAGCTGGGCAAATGTGTTTTAATTATAATGAATGCAAGATAATGCATGTGGGTTATAATTTGAATTATAAGTACAATTTTGATGGTAATAATCTTAACCCTCTTCACACAGATCAAATTACATGTCATTGCATGTGTTGACTCGTATTCAAAATTTTATTGAACTATTATTTTGTGAATCTATGTCAATAAGTTTGATATCAAAGTGTGGATTATAATTCAAATTTTAGTATTATACATTATTTAATTTCTTAATTTAAAAGTAAATATTAAAAAACACAGCTAAACATCGGTTTTTGTGTGTCACATGGTATGTTGAATGCAATACTAGTTCAGATTGGATGTTTGTTATGTCAAAATACAAAATCTACAGTTTCATATGAATTAGGAACTCAAACTACTAATATTAACAAGCTACAATATAAAATAAGAACCTCTTATCTTTTCTATTTACTAAGATATCGCTCATGTACTGAATCAAACACAGTGGCTTCCCTGCCCACCTCTTTTTATTTTTGGAAATGGTCCCTTATATACACTTACTTCTATATATGACATGAATAACCAGTTGAAAGCTCAGAATGTCCTCCTAGTGGTTTTCTCAGCCATTTTGACATGTTGTTTGTTAATTTTGTTCTTTTCACACAAAATTTCATATTTTTTTATATCTAAATACAGCTTAGTTTCTACACTTAATACATTATAGTGAAATTCTATGGTATTAATATATAGTAATTTATGATTTTTTGGTTATTTCAAATGTATATATAAAACCTAAAAAACAAAATTTCACATCCTCCACGAGGGAAATTTCATAAGGCTTAGTAACCTTCGACAAGTGGCAAATGAGTACAAATGTCATAAATAGAAGAGATAATTGATTGCTTTACTTTTTTATTTACTGTTCTATGTTTAAGAAAAACAAGTTTAAGAATTTATTTGTAAATAGTAACAATGTATAATAATTGAAATGTGACTGTATTTTACAAAATACTAGTCCACTAAAACACAGCCAAGACAGGTCAGTTTGTAAAGACTAAAGGTCAGTTTTATATTATTGGATACGGTAACATGAGTGTATGTGGGCTGCGCCATTATAACTTCTGTATTGTTAGCCAGGCACGACTGAAAGGTCAATATAATAAATGTATAATGTTATGAGATTTAAGCTATTTAGTCTAAACATTTATGTTTTCGTGTTATAATCTGTAGTCATTCTGGAACGAAAAAAGCATAATTTATATTTTTTTTCTAATTTTTTATTGAGATTATGAAGTCAATCAAACCAACCCATACAGAAATACAGTAGTGAAAATAAAATGTAAAGGTTTTTCTAAACAAAATTTGATAATTACCTGGAGATTGTAAAGATTTTGCATATGAAATTTGAAAATGTTCTAATGCATTAAAGTATTTTTAATCTTGAAATCAAAATTGCTTTGTATGTTGGATAGTCAGCATTCTGAAAGAAAAAGGTTTACAAAAAAATCTTTAATTGAAAAATCTTGATACTTAATTTAAAAACCTGATATTTTGTATACGAAAATCTTGTAATGTTTAACAATAATCTGCAAAATTTTGTAAAGATGTGCACACGTTATCAAAAATCATAGTATAGTTACTCTCATGGATATTCTCGTGGTTACGAGCCTGGTGGATTCCACCCAACCCGAAATGGAAGGGTTAAGGAACTTATGTACTGTTTAGTGGAGTACTTTTATTACATTTTACTTTATCTTGTTGTATTGAGGACTGCTTTACAACTGTCACATAGAGCAGAGGTATTCTCAGATTTTTGTAATCCATTTTTCTAATTGATCAGCTACAGACAAGGTGCTATGTGAATATAAATTACTCATGAGTGAAAATTTGTTCTTATTCACTGAACTTTGTTTTTGTTATTTTCCTGTTTTTTTTTAACACTTGATGGTTGGCATTATTTGCTTCACCTTCAATAATAAAGAATGTTATTTTTATTTCTGACTTCATCACTGCGTTTTTATTTCCAGCATAAGAAATCACTGTGTGTGTCCTTCAGATTCTTGAATGTGTAGCCAGTAATCATGTTCTAGGTTAACCTTGAAATTAATACACATGGAAATCTCATGGGTTTGACCCTTGTACAGTATAACTAAGAAATTGTTGTTTAGGCTCATTATGTAGGTATTTTTTATGTAATACATAAAGAAATTGGACATTCACTATGCAAATTTGTTTTTTATTTCAAGCTTTTAGCTTCTTAACTAAAGTTGTATTCAGGCAGTGAACATTGTTGTTTACCTAGTGACTGTCTTTCTTTCTTTATTTAACTTAATATATTATAATTTATGTATATTCCATTAAATGCTATCTCCACGCTGTACCATGCTATCTCCAGGTTATTACAGTAGTAAATGGTGATCCAATCTGGCATTAATTGAGGATCCTATTAAAGTAGTTTATCAATGTACACACATTAAAGTAATTTAAAACCTAGTAAAAAGAGTCAAGAAAATGTGTTGTTTACTTTGTGTTTTCATATATTTAAGTCTGTGAAAGTTGTTTCTTTATCCTCCTGCATTACTTGTAGAAAATAGATTTAAAGGAACTTCTATAAATTTATTGATTTACTTTTGCATGTGACAAAAATATTTTGTTTTTGCCCTGTAGGAGGTTGTTCTAAATTTGTGGGCTCGTTACCTACAGCTTAATGGAACCGCATTCCAGAATATTGCAATGCTGTTAGAAAAACACAAGAAGTGTTCTCCAGCAATTCCACGAAACAGGTTAGATAAAAATAATAGACCTGAAAAATCATCAAATACAATAATACACTTTTTTTTATCATTGCCCAAAATAATTTTAGTAAATTGGATTTTGATATTTAATATTGCTATTCTTTTCTGCAAAATATGTTTTTTGTATTTACTTTCCTTCAAGAATTATTCTAATAATAAAATAAAAATGGGTTTGAAACCAAACAAATTGCAATCTAAGAAATGTTTAGAGATTATCCCTAAAATTCATAACAGTTATTTCTTATGGTCTTTCAGCAATTATTCATTTAAAGATACAATATTTGTTTGAATTTTTTGTAATAAGGATGATATATTTGGAATGTAGTAGCAAAAGGTTAAACATTAAATACACAAAGAAGTGATGATGTTATAGATAAATAGATTGTACTGTGGTAAAGATAGGTTTTGTTTCATAGTTGATTATTTCAAATTTGTTGAATGTCATTCATATTTCTTTCTGAATTGTCTATGTTTTTGGATGCTTGCATACTTTACATGAAAATTTTGTTAGAATACTTGAGTTAAATTGCCAATAACATTTCCAATTGAAATTAGATCTTTTTCTCATTTGCTTCCATAATTCTCCACAAAATTAAATAGAAAGCACTGCTTTTTAAGTCTGTGGTAAATTTGTGAGTATTAAAGTTAATACACAAGAATTTTTCCTTAATTTGAATCTCAGTAAGTATCTGTTTATATCTTATAGAGATGTGGAAGTTCATCAATTAGGAAGAAAGTGGGTGTCTAATCACCGTGTTGCATGTAAAAATTCATATGTCAAGCCTTATAGGAAATCCAAGAAGAGCAACGGTGCTACTCCTAAAACTTCATCCAAGGTGATATGTTAAGAAAAATTAAGCCATATTGTATGAGAATTGTTGAATTTTTTAACTCTTCAGAGAGTTATATGATCCTTTTTTATGATATAATATAGTACGTGTTGCAGTATGCAATAATATGATGCATTATTTCAGTGTTTTATAAAAAATTCCTATCCAAAATATATTCAAAGCACTAAGAAAGGACACTGTGGGTACAAAGTTATGTTGTGTGAATTGAAACCAGATTAAAGAAGATTTTTAATTAAAATTAGAATAACAAAATCAAAATATTCTACAGTAACCTTTAAATGTTTTTGTCTTCTGCAGAATGAACTGTAGGACTTAAGAGTGATGTAATTTCCAGAAATAAGCATAATCTAGGAAGATATTGGCAAAGCAAAAATATAATCTATTTCCATACTTTCAACTTTTAAAAGTTCCAAATACCACCCATGCTTGAAAGATCTGTTTATTATGTATTACATTTGGATTTACTAATATAATAAAGTAAGCTGCATGTCTGTGCATTACACGTTATCATATTTTATTTCCATCTGTGTGACATAGTATGATGTGTTTTCTTCCAGAACCTTAGGTTACATTTTAAATGGCCTTGTGGTAATCTGAGGTTATAATTGCAAACAGTTACCTGATCTCTGCAAAAAGGAGAAGCTTGTAGATTTAATATGTAGATTGAAAAAGACAAGAAGTGGTTTTGAAGATTGAATACCATAAACATTTTATTTAGTAGAGAAAACTGAAGAGTAGCTGATGCAGGTGGAAGTAGTGTCAGAAAGTAAAATGAACTGCATATAAATATAAAGGAAAGTTAACTTACTTTATCCATCTGTTTCTACTTAAATGTTATTGTTTTATTTCTCTCTGAACCACACAAGTTGTAAATCACATGGGGAATGTGTAGTTCACGTTACCCTATCGAATTATGTCAGGAACAGATTACTCACAAGTTGGTTGCAGGCATACATTTTGAACAATTTTTCTTATCTTTTTGGTTTTTTTTTCTTTTAGCTAATCTAACCTTATCTAACTTAAAAATTTTCTCATTTTTACATATTAGTTACTTTTATGATAATAAAGAATACATATGAAAAACAAGAAATATATTACTTACCTGGGTCTTCTTTTTTTTTGCTGTTGACAAAATTTAATCCTACTTTATTACACTAATGGTGATACTGCACTAAACATTTTTTTATTTAATTAAATAATACACCTAAAAACACAGAATAACCCTTTTGTTGCAGGCAGGTTAAAGAGTGCATGTCATGACCTGTTAGCAAGTTATTTTCAAAATGTTATTAAATAACTTTACCGTTTCTTGTGTCAATAAAATTGAAATCAAAACGTGGGTTATAATTCAAATTTTAGTATTATATATGTGTTTTAATTTCTTAATTTAAAAGGAAATATCAAGCAAGAATATTAAATATTTATTTTTGTTTGTCACGTAGCACCTCCTATTGTCTTATTGGTCAGTTTATATTTTATTACGACTACCATAAAAAGTGTACAGTGGTTAATGAATTAGAAACTTGATTTTGAGATATAGGTAAGCTAGAAATAAAAACCTCCCATTTCTTTGAATTTCTGGTGTGTCAATATATTTAACCAATCTAGTAGAGTAGCTCCTCCCACTGCTCCATTCTTTTGAAACCTCATGTCTGGTCCCATCTACTTCTTTTGACTAAATGTTTCCTACCAAGAGAAAGAGCCATTTTCCATGCACATAAATCTGACAGTCATTTGTAAATAGCTTGAAGAAGAAAGTCATAATTTTTCCAAAACTGTTCAAGTGTGATGACTAAGTTGTTGCTGTGAACAGATATGAGATTTTTTAAAGTTATATATAGCTTTTTTAGAAACTCAGATAAATTATAGGAGTTTTGTGTGCATTCATATAGTAAGTTGATAATTATTTTGTTTTTAAAATGTATATCTGAAGCCTACAAAAAATTGATATCTCTTCACCCTCCACTCAGAAGAATAAACGAGCCTTACAGTGAGGCTTAACACATGAGATGCACAAGCACAAAATCTCATGACATTGTAAATACTCAAAATCTGTTTTTTGAAGTATTTTTTATTTATTGTTCTATATTTTAATAAAAATAACTAAAAAATAAGCAGTTGTGAATGAACAGTATTTATTGGTTGATGAATGAATTTGCTGAAAGGGAAATAGGATTTTATAACCATGTGCACAAATAATATCTTTGTATGCCTATATAGTATACTTCTAAATTCCAAACATTCCAGAAGGATGACCAATACCCACACACTTGCAATGTTTATTGGATTGGCTCCGAACCATATTATAGACATTTTCACAGATTTAAAGTGCAATCTTATTACTCTGGGGAATTCTCATTGCAAACACTGTAGGATACATAAGCTGATAAATTTCACATCGTGTTCTCAGTGCAAGAAATAAGTCGGCTTATTTTTTCATGCGTGCTTTGTTGCTCTTGAGAATATTGTATTACTGTGTCACATAAACTGTCTAATGACACGAGTGGTGATTTGTTGCTTTATTTTCAGCAGATCTCTACTTCAGTCATTCACAGTAAAATAAACACAAAAAATAAATGTGAAATGTTTAGCAGTTTAAACTCTCAAGAGAAGTACTTTGAGACATCGTGAGGAATAATAAAGAAAAAAGGGCATAGCTGCTCATTTCATTTCTAATTTTACAACTTTTCATTATAATTTGATGATTTGTCTACTAACTGAAGAATCAAATATATTATGAGGGTAGAGATAATAACAGACAAAATATAAAATTTTACTAAAACAAAAAGTTTTATGTTTATTTTGGAGGTTTTAGATGACACACAGATGAAATTTGATATTTTTGAGACAAAGAAATATATTTCTAATCTTGATATAAAATTCACTTTCCCTTCGGACTAGTCAAAAAAAAGATTCAACATATTCACACACAAATCTTTAGTAAAAAAAACTTTTAATGTGTGTACAAATGACATGTAATGTTTACTAAAAGTCTTACAAATTTTGTGATGATACACATACTGTATTAAAAGTTATAGTATGGAGACAAAGTGCTTACAAGGTCGATCAATTCAACTAATCCCGTGTTGAGAGGGATAATAACACGTAAAAAGCTAGCCAATGTCCTATAACTGTCATAATTTTTCTGCCTTTCTAACTCTGCGATAAGAGCTGTTAAAAATTCATGGGAATAAAGTTTAAACTGGAAGCAAAATAGACAATTCTCTATACAGAAAACAATGTAATATAATACATCATATGATAGATTAAAACTTTGGCTTTCTATTGGTTATAAATAATATAGTATTAAGTATCATAGAGAACTATTGGCAATTTACGAAAGAGAGGATGTGACAGATGGACATAGCAAAAGGGATCTCATTTTCTATTTTATGGCTATGCTTAGTAATATCAGTATTATAATGATAATTTATGTTATTCTGTACTTCTCGGATGGGTGGTAAATAAATTAGAGAAGAGGGTAGACCTAGAGAACAAATGTCACAATTCTTATACTAGGGGAAATTGAGGATTTTGTTTAATATTGCCTTATAAAATTAATAATGTAAATCTTTTCACATTTGGATCCCAAGTTTATTTATGTACCATGATAGTAATCTTGTGGAATTAAATTTTAAGTGTAACTCAGTAAAACCTTGTGTCATGTGCAGAAAAGGATACCTGTATGGAAAGAGTTAACTCTCTCAACAAGAGCTTGGCCAAATTGTGGTGTTGAGTCTAATCAAGGGTTGTGATTTTAAAGCGATTTCTCTAGATCTTCTTGTGACATTATAATTGGTGTTAAATTGAAATTAATGTTGGCTTGATGAGAAGCCTAATATAAAGGGAAAGAAAGTTGTAGTATTCATATAGAATACACCTCACTCTCCTACAGTATGTATTTCTTACTTACAAAAAATATCAAATTTTTCTAAGTTCTAATTTAGAACATACTAAATCCAATTGAGATCTTGTGTAAAAATTCAGCCTGAGGTATTAACCCTATCACCCCAGGTATCCAGATTGGGTAAGTACTTTATTTTTGTTTTTCATGTTTATTCTTTATGTGTAATTTTAAAAGTAACTAAAATCTAAAAATATGGATCTTTTTAAGTTATTTAAGACTAGATTAGGTAAAATAAGTAATAATAATAAAATAATTAAAAAGGTTCACAAGGCACACATGCGAGCAGCTGGCGGGTAATGTAATTTAATAGTGTAACGTGAGCTGTACATTCCCCGAGTGATTGACAACTAATAATGGCATGGATATTAGTTGTTAGACATGGTTCAAAGGCAATAAAATAAAAAATATTAATTATAAATAGATGTATAATGTTACGAACTTAGGGCTACTTAGGATAAATGAATGCAGTTTCATATTGCAATTTGAAGTCATTCTGGAAAGAAAAAAAGGTTAATTTAGGTTTATTCGATTTTCTTTTTGGTGGAAACTATAAAGTTTTACTGAAAAAACGTTTTAAATGCATTTAGGAGGTTTTAGAGATTACACAAAGGAAATTTGAGAAGAGGAAAAGTATTTTTAATTTTAACATGAAAATTACTTTGCACGCGGACTATTCAAATTGAATACTCAATATATTCATGGACACATCTTTATTTTATTTTATTAAAAATACTTCACTGAGAAATATGATTTTTTGTATGTGAAAGACTTGTAATATTAACTGAAAGACTGCCAAATTTTGTGAAGATATATCCACTGTATTGAGAGTTATAAGTATTAAAGCTATAAAGACTTTAAATGAGTACAAAAAGGTCATATAGTCGGTCAAATTAACCCAAGCCTGTATTGAAAGTGTTAATTTCCAGGTTCATCGATCAATTATATTCAATTTATTGATGATTCTCACAAGATTAGTCTTCCTACATTCAGCTACTTATTTTTTTAAAGATTTTTTTCAAACTAACTTTTGTTTAATGTGATAGGCATCTTCAATTTTCAATTGGCATTTCTCATTAGTGTATTTTCCACAAAAAAGAAAAAATTGTTAGTGTGTATGCCATTTACAAGCTGACAAAGATACATTACATTTATACTTGTCATGAGACATTAGTAATTGGCCTATTACACTTTTAAACACTACATTCTTATTTTAGTATCTTAGGGATTTTCAAGAATTGGAATAGTGTATAATAATAGTATTTCAACCACACTATATTTGTCATATCCATTGCCAATGACGTATTTCACTCAATCCAAAACTCTACAGGCAGGCTGAGATACAATGCATTGTTGACAAAAGACATGACAAATATAGTATTGTTGGAGTACTGTTATTATAGACTCTTGTAATTTTTGAAAATCCCTAAGGGACTATATTAAAATTGTAATAGGCTAAAAACTAATATCATAATAATTCTAATTGGAAAAAAAACTTAATCTGGAAAAACTTTTGGGTATGCATGTCCCTTCTTTTTGATCAATGTTGGTTCAGTACATTGTTCATGAAAGAGAGTCCACTGTCTCCTTGTAATTCTGAATGTGGAGTAGTCCCATCCTAGGTCCTTGATTGAGCATAGTTGTTCCACATCCTCCCCATAATTCCAGAGGCAAGTTGGATGTGCCTTTCTCACATGGTTGGGGAGTGAGGATAAATGTTCATAATTCCAGACAAGAGGAGTTCTGTTTCCTTTGGTTGAGTAAGGCATACATGATTCCGTCATTCCAAGCCTGGGGTGTTATCCTTCAGACTTCTTCAGGTTGAGGAGAAGGTGTGTCCACTTTAGTGTTGCTTACTTTCTTGTCATGATTCTGGTGGCTCGGAACGCATCACTCTATGGCTACGGGATATATGTACCATGGCCTATAGAGATGATAACTCATGTAAAATTCCACCCATGATATAGGAATTAATTACCCGGGTGAAGAGCATACCTGTTCTGGATGTAGTGTGGTTACCCCACTAGGGTGCCAATCTTCTGTTGACACACCTGTGATCTATGCAGACAATTTCTGTATGGATAATGCCTTCACCTTACCAATGTGGGATTCTAGCTATAAGTAGGAGTGGAGTTAAGTATGTTTTGGAAGTTAACATTTTCCTAAATTACCTCCTTTCACACTCTCTTCCTTTCATCCCCACTAAGAGCTAGCTTAGAGACTGGGATTGAGTCAGTCTTGAAAAAGTGATTATCTGAATGAAGTGCTTTTATACAGTACCAGAATAGAGGATCCATTGACGTAGGTAGAGAGTGTCATGAGATAAATATAGCCAAGGAGTTGGGTATAAAAGACTGGAGCAAGCAAGTAAAAAATTGGACCAATACTTAGATGGGTAAAGAAAGAAATCCTAGCAGTTGAGTAATAACTCTAAGTGTGGGAGAAGGTAAGTATTGTTGAAAATACATTTTCAACTTAGGAGATTGTTAACTTTTGAGTGATTGATTTATCAACTGTTGTTGGTATGTGATGGTTGAATGGATAATGGTTATCTAGATTAAGTCTTGGGGAGATCTTGAGAGAATGACCACCACATACAGGAAAGACTCTGAAACCTAAGCCACCCCTATCTTTTGCAAAATAAATAAATTGTATGTATGTAAATGACGTTCAATTTAATGTGAACTGTCATTTTATTCTGGTTGTTTTTCTACTTTCAATTTGTATTTTAATCACTAAATGCTGTTTTGTTTTATCTGTTGTGTTATGTCATTTTTACATTCTGTTTTAAATTTTAATTTGTAATATGTTTAACACCCAATGCATCAATCAACCAGACATTTTTGGAGGGAGAATTCCGGAAAAACCATTTCCGGGATTAAAGATAGCCTTTTTCCAAATACACCAAACACTTTGTTTTGATCTCTGGAATCAAAAGATCATATCCACTTCTCATTATTCACACTCTATACAGTTTTATGCTTGACTGTCTGCAACTATCCATGGCTTTCAAAAAAAAAAACACACTTTTACACACCTACCAAGATAGTAAAAGGTCCTAAAACTTTATACTTCTTAGGAGTAGCATAAAATGGCATGCTGTTGCCACTCACAAATTACCATAGCTCTCATCAGCGATCAATCTGATATTTACATTGATGGCCAAGGAAGTTACGAAGAAGCTCACATGCCACTACAAAGTCTCAAAGTACATTACTTGTCTGAAGTGCAGTAGATGTAGCTGCAATCATGACAAGATTTCTGTTGCAGTGAAACTAGGGTGAAATAGAGGAGGCACAGCTGAGATACTGTAGGTGGAAAGCACGATGTAATGTGCCTGATGCTGATGAGAAGAATGAAGTTGAGTAACGTGACATCTGATCCTGTGTTATCAAGATATCTTTATTTTTGCTGCAGTCTGGGTAATTGGGCATTGTTGAGGTTAGAAATGGTGAAGAGAACATGTACAGCTCTGTCCCAAACACCTGCAAGTCTGTAGGTGGGGGCAACTCCACTATGCAGAGGCCAAATGTACAGCAGGAAAACCATCCATGAATTCCAAGAGGATATCAAAGAGCTATTTGAGCTTGGTGAGATAGATTCCTCTTAAAAGAGAGGCCCAGGAAGGATGTTAGAATGTCTGGTAAAGTATTCAGGGAAATATTATCTTCTAGCCAAGAGTGAAATCAGAGCAGAGATAACTCATTTGGGAAAATTTTACAAGACAATTGTGAGGTCTTATAGGAGTTGCATATTCACCACATCTCATCTGTCTGACTTGGTGGAACTTTTGTAGCACACACCAACTATAAAACCAGATGTAGGACTAGAGATTTTCAAGAGTAAGTTTAGAAATGAGATTGGAAACAAGGGATTTCTGTCTGATCAACAAATCAGATCCAATATTATTCAGCTCAAGTGTGCTGCTAATCATGACACTGTGGATGGCAATGTTAGTCCTGAGAACTCTATTATGATATGATAAAGCTTTATCCACATCATTCATTTGGTGATGAAAGCTGCCCTGGTTTTGCCTCTGATATTTGTTGTGTTTGTACCCGTGTCTCCCTGTTGTTCTCCCGGTGGTGTAATTGTTACTTTTGTCTGTCTCAGTTCTCTGTCCCTCTCTCTCTTTCCTCGTTTGTATGATTGCATTGTCCTTTTGTAACAGTCTCGGCTGTCTCTCATTCCATGTGTGTCACCATATTCTTGCTATTCTTGTTGTATGCCTTTTCCACTTGTCTCATGTCATGTTCTTTGGTTGTCTATGTCTGATCGTCAGGCACAAGAATGAAGTGGAAGAAGATGTGGCTGATGCCATATTACTTGCATAGATAATGAGAATGAAGTGGATGAAGAAATGGAATATGAAGAAAAAGAAGTGGAAGAAGATATGGCTGATGCCATATTACTTGCATAGATAATGAGAATTGCGATACAATGCATTTGCACTTGTTGCAGCTGGTTTTTGAGCACCTCACGGATGAAGAGACAGAACTAGGGCAGTTATTACTCCATAATACTGTAATAGAAGAAGATGAGTGGAGAAGTTCCCAAAAGTTTTCCAATCATTGTTTTTTATTTTCTTATCACCCAATCATAATGAGACACTGAATGGGGCACCAATCACACAACAGTTGATGATATATACTATGAGTGATTGTCATGGGAGGGATGCCCACCCCCTTCTGGAGTCTGCCATTATTTTTTTTTCCTGTAAACTCTCAGTGAAGCATAGGGCCGTAACAACACCTCACCAATGGAAAGTTGTTGTTGCAGTTACTTGTAGCAGGTTGGTTTTTACGGGGTGGAGTTGCTAGCTTCACGCTCAACCCTCCTCCTTTCTCATTCTGGACTTGGGACCAGGCAAAGGCGGAGGTTGGCATGTTTGGTGTGACGGGGATTCGAACCCACGACCCTCAGATTACAAGTCGAGCGCCCTAACCACCTGGCCATGCCGGGCCTGTCTGCCTACTTACCACCTGGTATTACAAGCATCAGATGTTGTATCACAGAAAACTATGTGGATTTGAGGTTTTCAGCTCATTCTCTTTTTCCGGACTTTAGTCTTTTTTTGGGGGAGGGGAAACCCTCAAAACCTTCAATTTTGGTCTGGTTGACTCATACATCAAGTGTTAAGCTGTAATTCATAAGATTAATTTTGTTTATAATCTACTGACTTGCCATAATTTTAATTCTGTAGTATGTTGAATTTTGTAGTCAGTTTTTTATTATTATTTTTATTATGCTACTTGTATAGAAGATTAAGTATCTTGTATTAACACATGCACGACATTGTGCGCCACCGGTGGTACATATGCATGTTTTCTGTTGGACGTATTCAACCAACCAATACAGTTAACTTCTTTTAGTTTTGTCTCATTTTGAGTTCCTTGTATTTTGATTTAGTTTTGAGTGGCATTTATTTTACTCTAATTGTTTGTTGGAGTCTTTGTGTTACACTTTGCTGTCTTCATATAGGGTCCATGGTGTCTTACATGTCACTTGAGGAAGAGGATTACTACATATTGAAGTCTGTAGTTTATCTGTTAATGTTTAATTTTAATATCCAAGTTTGAGAAGACACTGAAATAAGGATGGGGAAATTGTAATGTAATTAATTCCACTCTTTTCTGATTAGTGTAGAATATTTTATTAGTAACGTATATTCATGTAATTTTTTTCCAATTTTCTCTATGAGTGTTCTGAATAGTTAACCACACCCTGGTAAACTGGTTGTCAAACGTTTGTGAATATATACTAACAGGCATTTTCATGAGAAAAAAAATAATCTTTATAAAAACTATCATAGTTATTTTAAGTTGTTATATGTTGAAACATATTTTTACAGAACATTGAAGAAACAGAATATAAGAATGAATCTGCTCTTTCACTTGTGATGAAGCTTGATAAGGAAGAGAAAAAATTTATCAAGGAACATTTGAAGACAAACGAAGAGGATATTGTTTTATCAGATTCTTCTATAAATGGGGATTTGCCAGATACGAAAGAGGAAGACTCCATAAAAGAAAGAACGAACTATCAGGTTAGAAAATAAAGTAAAAACTAAAGTAATATTTTTTTTTTATTTGGCAAATTAAATAAAGTTTGACGTAAAATATGGTAAATAATTTTATTCTGTTGTTTATCATTTCTTGAAAAATCAAAAATGTGGATAAGGACACAGTACTCTTGATGATTAGGGAATAATGAATCCTACCTTGGCTAAGCATTTTTAAAGAAGTGATTGAAACATGGAATCCCTAATGATTTTGGAAGTCAAACCTGATGAAGTTTTTTGGGTAATTTTAATGACTAAACTAATAAATTTCAAAAAGTACATTTTTATTTGCAAAAAACCTTGTTTTGTCTCTCTCTCTTTCTTTCTTTTTTTTTCGTTGTTGTTGTTGTTCTTGAAAAGGTGGATAAGAAATTATTAATCTATTGCACTGGACAGTATTAGTAGGTGATGGATCTTATGTTGTCTATAAATGTTTCAAGGCAAAAGAAAACTACAATAATCCAAGTGAAGTCCTTTGGGATATCAGGTTTGGTTTTAAGAACATATTAGATTCATCCAAGTATTTTGAAAGTTTCAAATATTATTAGAATTAGTAATGGC
>NW_013666092.1:380383-403897 GCF_000517525.1 Limulus polyphemus
CAATTCGAAATCTAGTTTAGATTTTGAACAGATAACTAGAGCCCGATGGACTATAGTAGCAATAAGGTTCATTTTGGGACTGAAAGAATCCCATTGCATGTATTGTCCTATAAAAGTAGGTTTTCTGTATATACTGGTGAGAAAACAAAAGTCATCTTTTTCAATTAAGACGTCTAGGAATGGTAAAGAGTTATGTTGTTCCTTTTTGAAAGTAAATTTGGGAGCCGAGTGCAACGAGTTTAGATCTTGTAAGAACCACTCACATTCCTGCTCAGTTTTAAAAATGGCAAATGTGTCGTCTACATAGCGGAAGTAAACAACAGGTCTGGTAATTTTGTTAAGTAGTTCTTTTTCATGAAAACCAATGAAAATATTGGCTAAGGCAAGTCCAAGAGGAGAACCCATGGCGACTCTGTCAATCTGTTGATACATGATGTCATTAAAGCTGAATTCCACCGAATGTGTCACAGTATTCATCAGTTCAATAAACAGGTCCTTTGGTATTGGAGGGCACTGAACTTCTCCACTGTACAAAATATGTGCACAAATTTTGATGGTTTCTTCCAGGGGTACTTTAGTAAACAGGCTGCTGATGTCGAAGGAGCACAAGAACGATTGTTTAGGGTCAAGGTTAAGGTTCTGTATGGTTATAACAAAAGTAAAGGAGTCTTGAATACAGTTTTCTGACAAGTACGTTAACACCTGTTCTAAAATTTCCAAAAGCCACTTTGCTAATTATTGTTGTGCAGAGCCAATCATAGACAAAATCGGGCAGAGTGGTTAAGATCTGTGCAAGAACTCAGCTAACAGATGTTTCCGTATATAAAAGCTATCTTCAAGTAATTCAAGTGTTTTTGAAATCTTTTGTGTTTGGGGTATTTTTTAATCACTTGTATATTGTCATGTCTTGTACATGGAAGTCTTTCTAGTTATATTAGTATGAAGCTTATTAAAAACTGTGATGAATGTTTTGTAATTTGTACCTTTCTGTGTAAAATACATAAATATTTTGTAGGCATTTAAGACATAAATATTTTTGTTGGCTTTGGAAATTATTATGCTGTATAAAAGCCAAAATAGAAATTAAATTATACATATAAAACTTTCCTTGAAAGTATATGCTAGTAAATTTCACTGTAATGATACCTAATTTTGAATGTATGCCAGACTGTTTTCATCACTCTTAATTTTCGTGAAGAAGATGTGCAAGAGAAGTTCAATCTACAGTAATAAAAGAGCTTTTGTGTGTGTGTGTGACTGGCATATCTCCAAGAGGAAAGAACCTAGAGATCTGAAACTTTGCATACATACTAAGAGGATTCTGGATATTATTTTTTAGATTTGACTTTAAAATATTTTGGCCAATTTTTTGCTCTATAGCCCAAAACCCCATAATACTGCTTCTTGAAGATCTATAGAGACATATCATATTTTTTTTCTAATTCTTACTTATGGTATGAACAATATATGGAGGTTTTCTGTCAAACACTCTTTTTCAATGCAAACGTGGGAATGAAAATACAAATCTGAGAATTAAAATAAAGTTGAATTGAACTAAGTTTGGGAAATGACAACACATAACAAGAAGAAAGATATGAATCAGAGATTATTGGAGAATTCAGAGAATGAATATAATTCAAATAAAAACAAGAGAAGGAAAAAATTAATCTGAGGAGCTAAATTAAAACTATTTGCTTTTAAAAGAAACAAGAGTTGAATTTTATACCACTTTACCTTCCATTTCTTACATGCCTATCACACATCAGGTGATTACTACACAAATTATGTCCCGTATGTTAGAGATGGCATTCAAGGTATGGTTAGCAAAATCATGGTCTATACAGAAATTTCTGTTACATTGGTACTCAGCAATTTCTCTTGATTCACCCGAGTTTATTAGTATAAGATAGGGGGCAGTGCTGTGCAGAACACTATGTAAATATTTACCACTAGTTTTGTCATATGGAATGTCTAGATACATAGGAGTGTTTTCAAATAATTTAAGTAGAAACTTTTAATATTCAGCATGGTGTACTGTTTTACAATGTATATGCATATTCATTGTCTGGACGTGAGTGGGTACATCAGGTTAGCTGTTTGGTTGGCTTGTAGTTGTCATATTTCAAAGTGGATGCAGCTGTCATTTTGAAACACAGTGGCCATCCCAGCATGTGGTATGACATTAAAAACCAGTGAGTGAACTCCTGGAGTCTGGGGCACATTTTATTTATGCATCATTTACCAGCTTGATGTTTAGGCTTCAGTTTGTTTTTCTTTAATCTTCATACTTTTTTCTTTTCATTTTTAAATGTAACCAAGTGCCTTTTCATTTTCTCCTACGGAAAGCTGTCCTTGTCACACTTCTTTTTCCTGCACCAGAAACTGTCCATGTGTTATTTCTTTTCCTACCCTGAAATTGCCTATGTGACATTCTGTTACCCTTTCTTGTGTAACAATCCTTCATCCACCCCCATTATACTCAGTTACCCTTTTTGTCATCAAGAGCACTTAAAATAAACTAACATTTTAATACCAGGATTTACTTTAGTTTCTCCAATTTCTGTAGCTGTATGGCTACTTTTACAAATGAGATAAGACTAACTTTTTTTAGTTGATTTAGTTGTTTTGTTTTTTATCTAGATAACTGTGTAAATTTTAGAACCTAAACAGTATCCATTATATTATTTAGTGCTTCTAGCTTGGAGGAATAATAATATTAGCATCTAAACTGTTAGGGTTAATTCTTTACCCCGACTGTAACTGTATAAGCAGTTTTTAAACATCTGTATATATATATATATATATATATATACATTTTAGGTATTTAAAGAACTTCTTCAGAAAGATCGGAGATATTTGACAAAGTTTGCTGGTAAGCAAGTGGAGTACATGACTGTACGAAAAACACTGTGTTTCTGTTACCTTGGGCTGCTGCTTCTCAAAGAAAGTATTTTACTATCAGACTTACTGAGGTAAAGAATATATAGCACAATATGCTTATGAAACAGAAAATGGTTACTTACTGGTTAAAATATCACCAAGCTATTTCAGAATCTGTCAACAGTAATTTATGAGATTTCATTTGCCAAGCCCTTGTAACTTTCTTTAGTTATCAAGGAAATTCCTATTTTCTGCATTTGTCAGAAAATTGTCAAGTGAAATTACTTAATTTGTAATTATTAACCTTAAGGAATCTAGGATGTAACTATGTTGTTAGAAAAACACATTTTTTAATGTTATTTATTTACAAGGATTGTATTATAAAATGTAAGACTATTTGGTAAAACTAAGCATCTTGAACAGTTCTTTTAGTCTGTGCAGTTGTATTTAAAGAAAATTTTTGAGCTATAATGTATGTCTAAAATGTGCTTAAATTTTTGTGTTTGTGTAATAACAAGTTTGTCTAAAGCATAAGTTTAATCTGAAACATTTTTCTTGTTTTATTTGTAGAGGTGAAAATTGAATAGAAATCTTGTATTTTAACTAATATTTTGTACAACGTGAAGCTCACTGAAAGTTAACTAGTTATATGGTATTATTTTCTGATAATTTATATTTTCCTTCTTGAAAGACTTTCAAAAATTATTTGTTGTGTAGTATGTTAATTGTCTTTGCCTTGTACTGCTTTAAGTAACAATCACATATAGGTGGCTACAAAAAGTAATAAGTAACATTAAATCTTCTTTAAAAACAAGTTCTGATACAATATTTTACCACCTCTGACAAAAAAGCTTTTCTCAATTAATATTGCCACTGTCAGCACAAGTTTTCAAAACTCAACACTAGCCTTCCACCTCCCACTTCTGTATATCCACATGCAAATGATCATGTAAATATTTAAAACAAAAATTCCTAAATATTGATTTTTGTGTGTCACGTGGTATGTTGAATGCAGCTTTGGTTCAAATTAGATGTTTGTGATGTCCAAATACAAAATCTATAGTTTCTTACGAATAAGAATTTCAAATTACTGATACTGACAAGCTAGAAGAAAAAATAAGAACCTCCTATCTTTTCTATTTATTGAGATATCACTATATTTAGCATATCAAACACAGTTGCCCCATCCACCTCTTCCATTTTGGGAAATATTTGCTTACGTACACCCAATTCGCTCTGTTGTCTGTTTATAACCAATGAAAAGTTCAGAATTTCCCACTCATGGTTTTATTAGGCTCTTGAAGGTGGGAATTTCCCAATATTATTTCTTTTGTCTCCAATCTTGGAAGGAAGGGGTAAGTGAAAATATTGTTTGGAAAACAATATTTTTTTTAGACCCAAATACAGTTTTTTTAGTAAGCCTGATAAACTACAGTGATATTGGTAGAGTAACTTATAATTTTTTGTTATTTCAAAATGCATATATAAAACCTAAAAAAGTTATTTTGTTTCACATCCTTCACATGTGAAATTTGGCAAGTATGGCAAGTGAGTACAAACTACAAACTTCTTTAAAATCATAAGTAGTAGAGAACATTCTTTTCTATATTTCTTTATTTAGTGTTCTATGTTTGAGGAAAAATAACTGAAATTTAAGAATTTATTTGTAAATAATAATAGTATATGTATTTTTTTTTTTCACACACATATGTAATGTATTATAACCAAAATGTGACTTTATTTTACAAAATACTGGTCCATTAGAACAAAGCCAAGACAGGTCACTTTGACCAGTTTTATATTATTGGATACAGTAACATGAGTTGTGTGCTGCATTATTCAACTTCTGTAATGTTAGTCAGACACTGCTGAAAGGTCAATAAAATAAAAATAATAAATTTTTATATATGTAAAATGTTAGGATATTTAAGCTAATTAGAATAAACATTTGTGGTTTCATGTTATAATTTGAAGTAAGTTTAGAACAAAAAAAACATGATTTATATCTATTTCCTTTTTTTTTATGGTGGTTATGAGGTTGGTTGAATTGACCAAACCCATACATAGATACAATAGTGAAAATAGCAGATAAAATATGTTTTTTTCAAGAAAAACTTTGATTATCTAGAGGTTATACAGATTTCACATGTAAAATTAGACAATTCCCTGATGCATAAAAGTATTTTTAATCTTAAAACTAAAATTACTTTGCATGTTGGATAGTCAACATTCAAAAAGAAACAATGCATAAGCAAATCGTTTCTTAAAAAATCTTAAAACTTAATAAAAATAAATCTGATATTTTATGTACAAAACCCTTGTAATATTTACTGATAATTGGCAAAATTTTGTGAATATACGCATTCTGTATTAAAATTTATAGTATGAAAACTATAACAAGCACAAAATGGTTACGAGGTCAGTCCCTGGGACTGAGCCTGTAGTGCGAGAGTTAAAAGCTTTTACCACCAGTCTTACTTTTAACTGTTTTCTGTAACATATATATATACTTTGTGTTTATACCGTCACTCAGTTAGTCACCAGGTGTATTTCAGAGGTCTCTCCCAACCACTACGTCCCCCTCTGGCAAAGTGGTCAGTCTTTGGATTTACAATGCTAAAATTAGGAATTCAATTCCCCACGGCGGACACAGCAGATAACTCAATGTGGCTTTGCTATAAGAAAAACACCCACCCACCCACTATACCAGTCTTTATTTAACATTTATGTGAAATTGTTGGCAGTTATTTTTTCCATAGAACAACCAAAACTAACATACAACTAAGATACATAATAATAAATAAATAAAATACCTGAACTGATGATATTAGTATAACAATGTTAAATGTAATACGAATAAAACAACATGTTAAACATAATACTGAGTGTATAAAAATGTTCAGCACCCATCTTACTTTAACTGTTTTTGTAACATGTATATACCTATATGTACCTACTGTCACTCAATTAGTAATCAGGTGTATTTCACAGGTCTCTTCCAACTACTCCACTAGTTTTTATTTAAAAAGAAGTCTTTCAACAAGGCTTATTATGTTAATGATCTATTATGTAACTGAACATATTTGATTTTTAGTTCAGTAAAACAACTATAATATAAAGAAGAAAAAAGTAAACTGTGGAAGGTAGTAGACTCAGGCAAAAGTTACAGAGATGATCATAATAAAAATTTCTTTTTTTTTTTGTATCATTTCGCATTGAAGTGTTTTCTCTGGTATAAAAACTAAAATGACTAAAGATGTCTTAAACTTGAAATGTTTCAGTTGTCAGAATAATTTTTAGAACTACTACATTATTTTTATAAAAGATTTGATTCTCTGAGATGTTTATATTGTTAACAGATGGTGTAAAGCTGGTGTTCTACCATTTTTTGATGCAGGCAACTGTCTTCCCCCATCCATGAAACTCCAAGCTGCTGATATTCCTTATTTTCAGATTGTGAGTGTTAAAAAATAGATTATTACATATAATTTTGTTTTCCGATTCAGTGAATGAAATTCTTCTTAGCATTTACTGTATTCTAAATAGAACCACATTAGAGTCATATATTTAATAATTTCTCATTTGGTTGATCCTACTTGAAATTATTTGATGGTTTATAAGAAATAGTTTCTATTTATGGAAAATATAGTATTATTTAAAATATAATAAATAAGATAAGAGTAAGCCATGTACTTAGAGCAAAGTTTAAAATCAACCTGGTGATCACTGTACCTAATTAAATATACCTTTGTAATGTATATTCTTATAAAGATAGAATGCATTGTTTCATCACTTGGTTACCCTCAATGTTAACAAGGCTAGATTTAAACCCTTTGAGGCTCCCATGCAATACTGAAGGCCCCCTTCCTGGGGTGGCTCACAATTGAAGTCCCCTTTTTTGGGGGGTTTGTGGCTCCTTGACGCTAGAGGCCCCCATGCAATTGTAGGGGGTGCACCCCCTCTAAACCTGGCACTGACTGTTAGCAATATTTTTGGTTGTAATCCAAATGATATCTCATGAAGTTTAACCAGCTTAGGAGATTTAGGTTAGTCCTAAATACAGATTTGAAGCTAACAATGCAAACAATGTTTAAAATAAAAATATGATCATAAACAATAAGTCAAAATAAAAAGTAATGCCATTTGATATACTAACTAGTATAACCAACACTATTAATGAAAGTAACAATAAATAAATAATATAGTACAGTAAACCAATTACTAGCAGTAATTTTCCATAGAATAACCAAAAACTAATATTAAAGAAAATAGAAAATAATAAATAAAATAGTACCTGAACTGACCATAATAATATAACAATGTTAAATGTAATAAGAAAACAATATGTTAAACCTAATATATAGTGTTTATAAAACTTTTATTTCCAGTCTTACTTTAACTCTTTTCTGCAACAAACACATAGAGTTGGCTACAAGAATTAATAAATAACATTAAATTTTCTGCAAAACCAAGGTAAAATTTGGTAAGATCATAAGTCTAGGCAAATTATTAATAAAGATCTTTAATATTTTCTTTTAGTTATCAGCTGGCAGTAAATTTTCCAAATGTTGTAAACTAGCCAAAGGAATGTTCTCATAGGGACAAACAAAATAACTAAAATGGAATTTACTAAATTAATCCATCAAATGAACATCTGAGAATAATTCTCCTTGCAAAATAAAGCATTTAACCCTTTCAAGACAGGTCACGAATGAAAGGCCATGTCATCATTTTTGTTGACTCGTATTCAAAATTTTATTGAACTACTATTTTGCGAATCTATGTCAATAAGTTTGATATCAAACTGTGGATTATAATTCAAATTTTAGTATTATATATTATTTAATTTCTTAATTTAAAAGTAAATATTAAAAAAACATAGCTAAAGATCGGTTTTTGTGTGTCACATGGTATGTTGAATGCAATACTAGTTCAGATTGGATGTTTGTTATGTCAAAATACTAAATCTATAGTTTTGATTGAATTAGAAACTCAGATTACCAATATTGACAAGCTAGAATATAATATAAGAGCCTCTTTAATACTCATGTAATACGTAAAGCAGCAGCTGAGTACAAAGGTCATAACTAGAAGAGATAATTGTTTGCTTTACTTCTTTAGTTACTATTCTATGTTTTAAGAAAAATATGTTTGAGAACTTATTTCAAAATAGCAATAATCTATATACATATATAATGTATAATAATTGAAATATGACTGTATTTTACAAAATACTAGTCTACTAAAACACAGCCAAGACAAGTTACTTTGAACAGACCAAAGGTCAGTTTAATGTTATTTAATACAATGACATGAGTGCACTGGAGCCACGTCATTGTAACTTCTGTATTGTTAGCCAGGCATGGCTGAAAGTTCAATATACTAAAAATAATAAATGTATAATGTTATGAGATTTAAGCTATTTAGTCTAAACATTTATGTTTTCATGTTATAATTTGTGTGTTCATTCTAGAATGAAAGAGGCATAATTTATATTAATTTCCTAATTTTTTATGGGGGTTGTGAGATCGATCAAATCTACCTAACTCGTACAGAGATTAACTACTGAATATAAAAGATAAAATATAAAGTTTTTTCTCAAGAAACATTTGACAACTATTTCAACATTATAATGGGATCAGCATGGCCAGGTGGTTAGGGTACTCAACTTGCAATCTGCGGGTCACGGGTTCGAATCCCCGTCACACCAAACATGCTCGTCCTTTCAGCCATGGGGCGTTATAATGTCACGGTCAATCCCAGTATTCGTTGGTAAAAGAGTAGCCCAGGAGTTGGCAGTGGGTGGTAATGACTAGTTGCCTTCCCTCTAGTCTTACACTGCTAAATTAGGGATGGCTAGTGCAGATAGCCCTCGTGTAGCTTTGAGCAAAATTCAAAACAAACAAACTCAACATTAAGATTTTTAGGCTTAAAATTAATATTATTTTGCATGATAGATAAGCAACATGCAAAAACAATAGATAGACATGAGAAAAACATTGCTTTATAAACCTTAAGACTTAATTTAAAAATTTTATATTTTGCATATGAAAGCATTGTAATGTTTACTGATAACCTGTTAAGTTTTGTTTTTTAAAGTTATAGCATGAAAACTATAACAAGCACAAAATGGTTACGAGGTCATGCTGAAAGAGTTAATCCAGAATTTAAAGATTTGTTAACCCACCAAATGAACATCCAAAAAAATAAATTCTTTGTATTTTCTATGGACTATTGCTCTATTAGTGCAGTGAAAAGTGTTTGGATTGTGCTCTTTTGCCACATGCAACTCATTGTATCCAAAATTATTCAATGTGCAGAGCTCAAAATTTTCATAAATTTCACTGATATAAACTGTAAAATTTTTATGTATTAAAAGTGCTACCTTTTATTGAAAAGATAATTTTTTTTAAGTTTCTCAGTACTGCATTTAATAATTACATCAATAAAGATATAATCAAACCCTCATATACAGTCCTAGCAAAAGTTGTGTTCTTCTTATGAGGAGAGTACTTTTATTCAAAATTGTGTTCTATTATAAAGATATGGTTGTTGAACATGCCACAGTTATTTTTATAATTGTCTGAATTTTGAATGCCCAAAGTTTTAAATTTTCTATGTATTTTTGTTTGTGGTGGCTATTCAATAGATGGCACAGGAGTTTTTGTTACATACATAGATACTAACATATATGCCACGTCAATTATAGTGTTTTTCTTTTTTCATTATCTTACCTTATTTAACCCAGTAATTTTCTAATTTTTATATTTGAGGTACTTTTATAACAATAAATAAAAAATACACATAGAAAATATAGTACTGTTGACCTCTTTTTTTGTATTTTTTTTATATGCTAATGAAATTTAAGCATATGTTTTTTATACTGATGGTATAAATAAGTTAAATAATTTTTATTTATTTTATATTTATATTTTATAATAAACTTGTAAAGTAGAAGGTAACATTTTCAAAGATTATGGGGTGCATTATTTTCTGATAAACCTTCACGTGAGGAGACAAGGAGATAAGATGAACTGTTTATTTAGAATTATCGAGCAGATTTAGACATTGAATATCTGTACATAGTCGTCCCTAATTTTGAACTGATAGATTAGATGGAAGGCAGCTAGTCAACAGCACCTACTAAGAATTCTTGGGACATTCTTGTTTGATCAAAAAATAGGATTTGACTGTCAATCTTGTAGCATACTCACGGCCCTAAAGTGAGGAGCGTATTTTTTGACAATGGGACGCAAACAATAAACCCTCGTATTCACAGTGTGAGCACACAATCTAAGAACACAAAATATTAACATGCACAAAGCAAACAGTGTCCCTTAACTATCATAATTTAACTGGCTTTCTAACTATGGCATAAAAGCCTTAAAATATTTTCCTAAGCTTCTTGATCTGAACACCACAAGAGAAACTTTCAAACTGAAGATGAAATAGCCTATACTCTGTACTGAAACCAATGTAATATAAGATATCATTTGATAGATTAAAACCTTTGACTTTCTATTGGTTATAAATAATATAGTACAAAACGTCATAGAGAACTGTTGGTAATTTGTGAAAGAAAGGATGTGACAAGTGGACATGTCAAGTGGGTCTGACTTTCTAGTTTGTCTCTTTAAACAAAGAAGATTGAAGTGTTTAAAAATTCAGTTTTGCATTAGTAATATCTATATTATAAGAAATACTTCAGAGAAGGGTGGTAAATAAATTAGATAATGGGTAAGACCTAGAGATCAACTTTCTCCTTTTAAAATTAAGAAATTAAAACAGATTAAAAATGTGATTTATTAACTAATGTTTAATGTCAAGTTTATTCATACATACTGAAAATAAAGTAGTTTGATTAAATTTTGAATGTAACTTAAAAAATCATGCACACTTTTAATCTGCCTGTAGTGAACGGGCTAAAGCTCATATTGACCCTGCATCACTTTATAGTGTAATTTACCTAATATAAGGTATTGTAGCACCAATCCTTCATGGTATTAGCAATAATGAATTACCATTTAAATCTTCTCTTTATTAACTTCAACAAAACTCTCTGCAGCTTGTCACATTTAAACGCACACAGAAATGTGGCCACTCCAACATATGGCTCCACTCTTTCTTTCCATATACATAAATGTACATAAATCTGACCAGCAAACAGAACACATTCAACACACAGGAGGAACAGTAAACTTCTGAGCTTTCCTCAAATTATTATTGTTACAGTGTATTTTGTATTTTATGTATTAATGCTTGCACAGAATATATTATAGTGCAACAATGCAAGTTTGGTTATATTTGACACCGTAATATTAAAGTTTTATTAAAAAGAAATGAAAAATAAAATTCAATGGACAAAGTGAAATGGAAAACATGTTGCCCTGGTACAAATCTTATTGTCCCAGTCATCTGGCCATCAGGCAGTATGAATTGGAAACCCCTGCTTTCAAGAATAAAAAAAAAGAAAATGTATATGGTTTCTGGATTATGAATCCATGTTTCTGACACCTCCTGAGGTCCTGTCACTCCTCAATAGGAGTCATCTGCCACTACTATAATGGCAATTGACAGTGATGTTACTGCCATTGTGCATCAAATGGTTAGTTCCATTCTATCTTCTCCATCGTGGATCCAGCATTCTAAACTACTTGTTTCTGTTGCTTAAGAGTTGTCATTATTAATTTCCCCTGGTCGGTTACAAAGCATTTGAATAACTTAGTTATAGATACAACATTTAAGGATCCAACATTGTCATAAATACACTTATTAATATATATGGAAATGTGTACATAGTATTGCAGCAACAGGTTAACTGTTTCTAAATATTCAACAATGCATGAGCTTAAGATATAGCTTTGAGATATTGACTATCCCTTATACCACCATGTATGTGTGTGGTGTTAGGCATTAGGCACTATAAGTAGTGCATTACTGTTTGCATGTTAACTTAATTAATCTGAATAATGTTAAATTGGAAATGAACTATTTTGATACAATATGTGTAATAGTAGGCTTTATGGTTGAAACTGCAGATTCTTAGAAATCGTGTTTAAAGGCACTACCTATAATATTGTATTTACATTTGCGATTTACCACATAGAGAGTGTATTTGTTTATATTTTGCATATTTTTACTTGTGCGGTATATATATTTCAAGTGCAACACTGCTTTTTTAGTCTTATTATTGGAATGGCACAGTATAATTTCAGAATGATTAATTAAAAAAAATACTTGTCTTACAGATAAGGTATAACAGTAAAAACTTGTCACCTCAGGTGTCGGACAATATAAATTTCCCACCCCTGCAGTGTATCTTTTGAACTGTAGATACTACTCCATTAGACACTTAACATTTGAGAAAAGTGGAAGCCAAAATGTTAGTTATTCATAAAGTTTTCTTGATTTTATTCTCGTCATTTTTATAATGATTTCTAGCCTTCAGTCATTAACTAAGCACCAAAATTCTAATAATTGTTACTGAGATATTTTAGTGTTTGATGAATAGTAATAATTTGTAAACATATTTCCTTTTATTTTGCAGCAAGAATTACCTAATCCAAGTTATATTGACCTAGAGACAGGGAAGCTGGCACACTACTTAGGTGTGTCTACAATTCCACCTCAACGGTTGGAACCAATTGTTGCCCGTCACCTGAAGGAACTGAACCTACCATGTAAGAGAGCTATAATTCTTATGTCTTGTCTACCATTATGGATGTAGATACTGAAATAGGTATTTTGTATGTTTCCTTTATTACATATTGAGTGGATACTGTAGCCTGGCTGTCACTTATATAAGAAGAATTTAAAAGTAATCTGATTACTAAACTTTTTGAATTTAATATAGCATTTGAGAAGAGTTACATAATTTAAAACAAAATTTTTGAATGAATTTCAGTTCCACTGTAAAACTTGAACAGGTTAACTTGTAGTATCCAGTCATTCAAATGTGTGAATGTGTAACAGGTTATTGATCAGATCCAACAGTACTTTGTTTGTTACCATTATTAGAAGGGCCATAAACGAAATACAGAGTAATGTTGCTAAATCTTGTAATCATTTTGCGAAGGAGGAAATGGACTACAAGTGTGCAGAAGAACCATTAATGTTGAGAATGGAATATTGTGCCTAAAAATCCATTAATATTTAAAACTGGATAATGTGTCTATAGAACCATTAATGTTGAGACTTGAATAATGTGTGTATACATCCATGAATGTTGAAACCTGAATAATGTGTCTAAAATTTCATTAATGCTGAGACATGAATGTGCAGCCTTTAGTACTGTCTGTTGTAGAAATAATACATATAAATTATGCCAAAGCTATCTATGACAGGAGCTAAAACTTTTGTTCACTACACATTATTTAAATTATCTAATGGATTAGTATAGTTAAGTATATATTTTTGAAAAAAAAAAGTAAATTTCCAGTTTATTATCTCTTATTTCCCCACAACATTATGTCTTATACACTTGACAAAGGAGTATAAAGGTACATCAGTATATAAAACTTAGGTTGTAATTAGTATCTAATAACTGAATAAAATAAAATATTAGTAATTAGTTAATAATTTGACTCAGCTGATCATGTAGACTACTAACTATGATAAGCCAAAAGTTACTTATTATATGTAATAAGTTCTTAATTTTTTCTACCAGATTTTTCCTTTTGTAATGATTTCAATTAAAGAGATACATAATAAAACTTGTTTGTAACAATACTACAACCTTAGACTAAGAAGCGTACATACTTGGGCCATTATGTGAAAATGCTTCTATTGTTCTATTGATTATGTACTAATGATTGTTTTGATAAAAAGCAGCTATACATACCAGTTTGATAAATTCATAATACTTCCATTATCATTTAACGTTGATAGCTGTCTCAAGTACTTTTAAATGGACATTAAAAAATGGTAAGACTGATAGACTTACCTTTATTAGTATTCTGATGCAATGAATTATTTGTTTCATTTTACAGCAGAGATACTATCTTTAGTAAAATCTCTAATAGACATTTTTCCACCAACCAATGAATGGAATTTCAATAATGTTGGACAAAAAGTAAAAGAGGATGAAAAGAATAATTCTGAAAGCTTATCGATTCCTCCATTTGAGGCTCGTTCTATTAGCTATGTGATTGTGGCACTGAAACTTCTCTTCGGGTTAGATGGCACCACTGAGAGGTATGTGTGTCTGAATATTTTATCAGTAATTTCAAGACCATTTATTATAACTGTTCTGAATAATTGTGAAAACATTTTCCCTTTTATGATGTTTAGAGTATTTTGTAATTTTTTCAGAAATTTGTATTATGATATCCCTGTCACTGCTGCTATATGATATTATGCTAACTTTATATTTTTATAAGTAAGCATTAATAACTCTTAAATGTCACCAAATCTGAAATACAAACATTTGTAACACATGACATGATTTGAAACATAACTTTGAGTTCTGTGGTCAACTTATGATATATAACACAACCAAAACTACTACATAACATATCTATTTACTTTGCCATTATGCAAGTTTCTCTATCGATAATCCTACTGTATAACACATTTGATTACATAATAGTAGGCATTCTATAGAGTATGTTGGTAAGTATTTTTGTGGATTCCTTACCACAAGTATCTGAAGAATATTGTTGCATAAATGTATTTTTCAACTATTACACAAAATGGACTGTGTTATTTCCATTGAGGGTTAAAACTGGAACTGGGCAATTAGTGATACATAGAAATGGATGTGTATGTTAGCTGCATAACTTTTTCAACCATTGCATCATTTTAACTAGGTGTTAAACTTCCTATTTTTTCAATTACTTTAAAAATTTCCTTTGATTTCATATGATATACTTATTCTGGAAGTCACCATTTGTAGATTTTGCAAAAAAACATTTTTTGGCTAGAAAAATATTTTACTACTTATTTTTTTTGCAAAAATAATCAGGACATTGCTTACTTAGCTATTGAATTGCTAATGTTGAATAAATACCACTACATGGTCTCCATCAGTTTTGTTTTTTAAATATGTATTAATATCCTACTGATCTTATGTAAATCAAATACATTGATAACTGAATAATGAAAACTTGTTACTATCACCAATAAGGGTAATAACATTTCTGATACATTCTTACCTTAACTCACACAAAGCTATCTCGATCTTCTTTCTGCCCCTAAGCATTCCTAAAACATTTTAACACTCAGTGCACCGGTCAACAAACCCCACAATTTTCTCACCAATTTTGAACATGTATATAGCATGTGACCAACCTCTACCAATAGTATTGGTGCAGCTAGTTTCCACTCAGTTCTCATTTTCTTGATTGGCACAGCTTTGTTTAGACTTTTTTGTAGATGAATACCATTTACAATTGTACTTCATTGACAATTCAATACCTTTTTCAACAGTTTTCTTTTACTGTGTTTGCATTCAATTATATAGTAACTTAGAATGATTTCGCAATTCAATGTATCTACAACGGAAAGTCCCAGTACGGTAGACAATGCTATCAGTAGAACTAATGAGGCATCGGGTTTGACTTTGTATAACAAGGAGGTTACAGGCCTTAATTCACAGGAAGTTAGATTCCTATGTTCGGTCAGCAATTTCTTCTCATTTTCTACCTGACAATGTTTCTGAGGATGAATACAATTCAGAAGAAAATTGTTTTTACTTTTTCCAGCATCTTCTTATTTTGATCTGTAACACTCTTTACCTTTTTTTTTACAGCTGATTAATCAGGTATGTAGTCTATTACATGTTTCCTTTTCCTCCTGTAGGCATTTCTAACAGATGCCACTGCAGAGCATAGACAATGTATCACACAACAACTGCATAGTGTTGTACATAAACATACTTTGAAATAAATGATACTTGCACCTTGCTCAACGGAATTAGTTCAAAGTTCACAAAGAAGAAACATACAGTTTAGTTCCCTCCCACAGTTCAGTCTCTACATTTCAAGAAAGTAATAAACTATAGTCAATAAAACCTCTCCCAATCCTCTGCCAAATGACCCATGAGAAAATGAATGTCTAAGACTTTATTTAAATGAAAAAGCAGCAAAACTATAGGGCCAATTAGAGTACAGTAAATGATAATTAACTGCATGAAGTGGTGATCTAGATCCTTTGCATAGATATATATAGAAATGATTGATGTTACATTAAGAAAACAGTCAAAATAGATAACAATAATGTTGTACCTTATTTATGTATTTTTGGACATATGACTACTCTCAAGTGAAAATTTTAGGTTGATATTGGTTATAAACATTACTTTTTAGAAGCTGTAATTCATACATTTTACCATTTTTACATTTATCAGTTATCACATATTGTTGCAAGATACATGCCTTCTGTGACATAACATATCTATGCATGGCTTTTTGTGGCACAGTATATTCAATATTATTCTGTTCAGTATGTATCATTCCTGGCATTTTTTAATAAAAATGTAACTAAACAACCTTCCTTAATTTAATAGGTATTATTACCTCTAGTAACTATTGAAATTTATGTAATATATGATGGAAAAGCTTTTACATAAGAATGGTTACATGAAACTATTGACATTTATGTAATATATGATGGGAAAGCTTTTACATAAGAATGGTTACATGAAACTATTGACATTTATGTAATATATGATGGGAAAGCTTTTACATAAGAATGGTTACATGAAACTATTGACATTTATGTAATATATAATGGGAAAGCTTTTACATAAGAATGGTTACATGAAACTATTGACATTTATGTAATATATGATGGGAAAGCTTTTACATAAGAATGGTTACATGATGCTACAAGGGTTGGATGCTTTGTGTACATTCCTAAACTGTTCTGGGACATAACATTTGGCTATATTTATCTATACGTACAACTCAATGTAGCAAGAACTTATCTAAGTTGTGGTTTGAAATTTATGTTAACTTCAGATCATTCCTACACATCAGAGTACAAGATGAAAAGATTCAGAGTGAAAATAATGAGGTGAAAACTATGGAACTAGTTTATAATACAGGGCAAGTACTGTTGCAAGAAATAATGAAACAAGTTATATGAAATATCTATCAAGCATTAGTTAAAATTCCTTACTATCTATCTTCAAAGCCAGTGACGCATCCAATATCATCTCTCTAAGTTTTAAGAATTCAGATACTGTTCTGATATTGATAAGGTACAGATCAGAATGTTACATCCATAGGAACATATGTCACATGTCATGTTCAATAAAAAATCTGGATATATGAATATTAATACATAACAGATATTATAAATATTGCTGATCCGAGAAATCTTCAAAGAAGGTTACACATTGAGACGTCTATGATTCTCTTTGCCAGTTGAGTACATTGGACAGGAAATCATTATGTGTATGAACTATAAACATGTCATATTATCCTGCAGTTTCTGATAAAACAACAAATGCTGTGTTTTCTCTTCTTAACATTCGTATGATTACTGTGTCATCATTCTTATGTCGTGTTCTATATCACAGTAGTAGCAGTAGACAAAGATAATCAGGTCCATGACAAATAACATACACTACTTATGTTGTTTTTGTATTAATTTTATTTGTGGCAGGTGTTTAGTTTTAAATGGAAAGAAATTTTCCTCCACTGGGATGTTCAGGGATATTAGTATCCCCCTTTGCACTGCTCATGCTTTTTAGTAACTGTATTAGTACATTAGTCTTGATTTCAATTTGTCTCTGAGAGCAGGTGAAGGCAAATATGGCATAGTGAAGGTCGAGGTTGGCATCCTGGATTTTGATAACTGTTGACATAATTAACAGCCCATAGGTTGTATGTGTGGGTTATGGAGTCATTCTTTTGGTCAAGAACGATTTCAAGTGTTTTTTACTATATTTGTATGCATTCAGTGGTATAATCTACATGCTTAATTTAAGTACAATGCTGTTAACAACATATAAAATGTACAATTATTCATATAAAATGTTTCATGTTGCACATATCATATTTTCAGTTTCAATTTCCTTTCATAGTTCTTTCTCCCTCATAAAAGTTACCTGGGTTTCAATATTGTTCTACAACTCTGAATTTGTATTCCAGATTATTTTGTTTATCTCATGTACAGGTATGCGTGAATAGTCTCAGGTTATGTAATTGGGCCATTAGTTTAGTAAAAGTGAATGTGTCATATACTTGTGTCTTTGCTGCTCCAAAAGTCCATATTTTCTATGTTTACATGTTTTTTTCTTACTGCAGAACAACAATTGTAATGTAGGTATATTTCTCTTAGACCACTTTATAGTTATATGGTAAGAACCTTGTGATCGATCAGATTTTTATACTTTAAATATTAACACAATCCTCTACCATTCTTCTTATGTCATCATATATCCAGACTGGTCCTTCCTCCCTTCTGGGAATGCCATTTGGCTTTCACACCCATTTCTTTTCCTTCCATCTCCCATTCCAATCTCGATCAGTTTTAGGTTGCATGTACTACTTTCTTTTAGGGTCCATGTTCCCGACCCTTTATTTCCTGGAACCCTTTCATTTCCCATGATCTATCCCCTGTCACACTAACTGGTTGGGTTTGTTAACTCCTTAGGCTGGCGAATTGAGACTTATCCATGGATGGTCACTGTCTCCTCAATGTTTCTTTTCACCATATTTGTCATATCACCATGTCTTTGGCTGCTTGTCTTTGCCATCCATTGGAAGAAATTACTCAGGCCGGAGTGTGAACTACTTTCTCTTCCTTCATCACTCATTACCTGCACTATCTGGCTGTATCTTTCTCAGGTGGATATCTTCTCCCTCCCGTGACAGTTCTAAACATGTCCATTTGCCTTTGACTTGGATATGTCTTTACACAACATTTCATTTTTGTTTTCTTTTCAGGGACCCTCTTTTATCACTACTCATAGGATCCCAGTCTGTGGCATGTTCTGCCTGATCAGGTGTTCTGTTACTTAAACCTGAACCATATACCAATAGATATAACATTTACTATAGAGATGGGATGTTTCTCAAGACCACTAGTGGCATGCCTAGTGTTATATACTTATGTGTCTCTATGTATCCACAAGTTTAACTCAATGGTGGGCCACCATTCATGGACTATCATGAGTAAAGCAAAAGGAGATTTCTCTCTGTCCCTGCTGACCCTTTGATTGCATTATTTGTGGACAACCATTGAACTTTCTTCAGTGTGACGTTCCTCTGGACTCCCCACCACATTTACTTTCCCCCTTTTTTCTCCAAAGGGAGCATGGGAGTCCTTACCAGTTCCTAGTCACTGGCGTGGTGGACCAAGGGGGGCATCCTTCTGAGTGTAAAGTAAAAATTGACCTTAGAATACAATCACACATTTATCCACTCAGTGAGAAGAGGGCAAAGCTGGGTTATTTCGTTTCCCCTTTTTCCCAGGTAGACCGATTGTCAGTTGGAGCAGGACTAGCCTATGTGGGATCCTTCTCTTAATGCCAGGTTCAGGATGACACTGACCTGTTCCCACAATCGAGTGCAGTAGAAGTCCTCATTCTCATTAATTCCGGTTGCAGGAGGTTGCCTTCTCTGCTACTGTGGTTGAGTTTGGGGCACTACACCTGTCTCGTAATAGTGACCTCAGGACGTAAGTATATCATTCTTACAGTTGAGCAAATGTTCTACATCTTCCTCGTAATTCTGGGTGCAGGATGTTTCTTCCCTGTATATACGATTGTGTGAGTTACAATTTCTGCTTTTAATATTGGTTAAAGGTATTATCCAGTTCTTATGGTTGAGCTGAGGCAATGTCATGACCTCATAATGCCAAGTTCGGTTTGTTGTACTTCTTGTTCCAATGGTGGTTTTGTGAGTTTGTCCAGTTTCAACTGATTGCTAACTTCCTCTTCATAATTCCAGTTGCTTGGCGTATGAAACTCTGTTTACTTGTTATTGGGGATGGTGTGTATATATCACAGTTCATATGCCCTAACAACAAAGTTTAAGTTACTCTTATTTTGTTTTTATCTGGGTGATCTTCAACCTACTAATGTTGAGGATGGGTTGCGGATCCTCTTCTGTCTGGTTGAGGTTGGGTTGATACCTAGCCAAGGCTAGTTGATTTACTCCATCATTATATTTTGGCAAACTGTCTTTTGACTTGCCATTTCTCCTCATGTGGGTGTTGAGTTCACTTTCAAGTTTTTGTTCAATAGAGCGACTTTCACCTACAGGAGCTGGCTGTTTTCCAGTCAGGTTTGTGTGATGGAGGACAATTGGAACTTGCACCATTGTTATACTATGGATTGCACATCTTAAAACGTATTAAGCTTGTGCACAACATTTTTTTTCCACCCGTGTCTGGTTCATTTCCTTCTTACGGGGCAAAGAACATACCTGTTCCAGAAGTAGGGCTGTGCCCCGCATGTATGCTTGGGTTTTGTCTCTGTGCACACTAGGTGGTTGCTTTCCACTTGGTTTCGCTGTTAAGTGCCTACGCTGGCCCCTCCACCTTTTCAGTATGGGATTCTAGCTTTGTGTGAGAAGAGGGAAGACTATTTTCTTCCTACTTCTTCTCATACACTTCCCACCCTTCCTCCCCAATGCTGGTGTTATTCTTTTTACATCCTTCCAATTCTTGAAAGTGAGGATTGAGCATTCTGGGATAGACAGAAAAATTTATAAAAAAATTGTATAGTGAGATGTTTACAGGCAAATCTCTTTGCAGCTGTGAGGAAATTAAAATATGAATTTTTTTTTTAGTCTTCTTCATGACTTATACGAAACAAATGTCACAAAATGACAAAATATTGATTCTAAAGTATTTTTGATTTGGGTACAGTACCTTACCTACACTCATATTAGATTTTCCTAATTTTGTACTGCCCTCTATATGTGCAATTTTTTACTTGTCACTAGCCTTGAGGCTTCCACCACAAGTTCACTTGTTTGCACATGCTGTTGCTGTGCTGTAGCATGCAAGTGAGCATGTGACACTTGAATGCTAACACCCATTTTGCACAGCTGGCTCCCTCTATACTGATTGTTTAATCATCACTTCTCCATTTGGCTCTCATATTTAATAATGTGCCTTTTTTGTCACTTGGGAATATTTCAGATATTGGCATGAAAATATCTGCTATGATATTACCTGTTGTAAAGTATTTTTTGTTGGATTTTCATTTTCTGTATCTGGAGACTGTGGTCTTTTGTTCCTACATTGTTATTTCACAAGTGTCAGTTCCTTCTACAACCCAGGTGACAAGTTAAATGTATAAACAATTTTTAAACCTTTCAGATATGCATTTTAAAACACAAATAACACATTATTAATTAAACTATAAAAGTAAAACCTAAATGCAATCTGTCTATCAAACTAATACGTATAATGGAAGAAAAAATTGCCAAACACTACAGACACCTCTCTCTCTCTCTCAACAATGGACGGAGACTCATCCCCCCCCCCCTTCAAGTGTGGAATCTGCTCTTTCTTATGGTTATAAGCATGCCATTCAACTTAAAACTGTCAGTTAGCAACACAGCTAATGATAGTAAAGTTGTTTAATTAAATATTGAATCTAACACAGTTCCAATGCAGAAAGTAATTTTAAATGGGTCTTATTGGGTTAAAACCTATTTTTTATTTCTTTTTGCTTGTGGTTATCAAAGATCTTACATGTATGCCAATGATGTTTTCCATATTTTTTTCTATCATTCTTATATTTTTAATTATCCTGATCATGCTTTTCTACCTGACATGTCTGTGGCTCGTGAAGGGGACAGTGTGTTCTGTCCTATTTCTCTTCCATTTTTCATGTCATTCTCATTCTGATTGTCTTCTGTGTCCCATCTGTGCAGTTCAATGTTATTTGGCCCACACTGTTCCTTTTTGAGGTTCATACTGCTGTATATTTATTCCTTTAAAATCCTTTTCTACATGAGATATTTCTCCCATTACCCTGATGGGATGGCTATGGCAGCTCATCTGTCTTGCCTATGCTTCATTGTATGTAGATTCACATTGACTCTTTCAAGTCACCTCTTACCAAATCTGACACTTTACTTTCTCTTTCTCCATCGTTTCTTGGAAATGATCATGTAGACTGGTGTGTGAACAACCCTGTCACACATTATGTTCTTGATATGGCTATTTCTTCTTCGTGAGAATATAAACTTCCTCTCATCATGTTTCTACATACACCTTACCAGCTTTGGCTGGGTTAGTTTGTTTGCTTTTCTTTCTTACCTTTCCAAGGGCCCTATTCTGTGTCTCAGAATCCTATGAAATGGCATGTGGTGACTGCCAGAGTATACTTATGTATAAATCTACACCATGTGGTCACTTGTGTCTGTAATGCTCACTGATGAGATGGTGTGTTCCACAGTACCATTAAAGGCTTCCTTGTGGCATATTATTTGCTTAAAAAAAAAGGCCTGATTGAGACTGCACCTACTCATGGACTATCATGAGTAAAGCAGTGTCAGGATATCTGCCAATCCTTCTGGTCCTAGTTGGATAAACCAGGCCTGCTGTTCAAAATAGTTTCATGGTCCCCATTGCACTGTCTTAAGGTGTTGCGTTACTCTGTGTTCCTCAACACACTTTCACCCCTCCTTCTAGTGGAGTACAGGAGTCTTTGCCACTCACTAGTTTATAGCCACTGGAGTGGTGAACCATGGAAGCTTCCTCTTTAATCTGACCAATTCCACTCATTCAAAAATAGGGTGGTGAGGTTCTGCTGGTATAGATGCAGAATGCATGAAAAATGCCTTATGCTGCCTGGTTTTGGACTAGAGATAACCCACCAAGTACAGTTCACCATTCTGGCTAGCTTTCTGCATTATACCATTGCCTGGATGTTGGTTTCTGGGCAGATTGTGTTGAATAGGTGCAGGGCCAGCCAATATAAGCCCTCACTCATGTAGTTGGTATAGAACTTCCTCCTACTGCAGACTGAACAAAAAATACCTGACACCACCTGGTTATGGACTGGAATTGACCACCACATATACTTTCCCCCATCCTATCATTACCTCGATATTGGGTTCTCAGGTGGCCTGGTGTTGGATGTGTGCAGGGACAGCAAACATCAGCATTCCCTAGGTTGGCAGAATGGAGGTTACTTTTCCCTTCTGCTTCCAGGGATTGAAGTGAAGATATTTTAGACTCTTCTCCTACTGCAGACCAGATGAAAAATACCCGATGCTGCCTGGTTTTGGACTGGAGTTGATCCAGGTCTTATGCTTGCTTTCCGCCTACCTTCATGACACATATGTTTCTTGTGGGTGAAGAGTATACCCTGGTACAAAAGGGGTGCAGTTTCCCATGGACGTGCTCCTATACTTTTTTACAGGGTATAGAGTATCACACTTTATGGGTTCCCTTTTGGCACTTTCCTAAGGGAGCTCATCTAGGTAACTTTTGCACCATTCCCTGTAACATTTTGATATGAGATTCTAGCTAATATGTGAGAGGAGATAAGGTATCATATCAGAAGTTAACATTTTCCAATACTGGAAATGTATTTCCAATATATACTTACCACTTCACACATTTCCCATCCATTCTCCCTACTTTTGGTACATTTTTTTGTAAATAAAGTAAATAAAAATTATTTTGTGTAATATATATATATATATATATATATATATATTA
>NW_013666092.1:404899-408108 GCF_000517525.1 Limulus polyphemus
CAGGGGTTTTGTGTATTCTAATATAGTAATCTGAAAATTTTTTGGTTTTTAAAATGTATATTTAAAGCCTACAAAAATTAATATCTCTTCACCCTCCACTCAGGAGAATAAAGGACACAGCTGCTCATTTTATTTCTGAGTTTACAACTTTTCATTATACTTTGATGATTTGTCATTAGGATAAAGGTAATAACAGATAAGTTTTATTGAAAAAAAAAGTATGTATTTTTGAGGTGAAGAAAGGTATTTTTAATCTTAACATGAAAATTACTTTGCACTTCAACTAGTAAAAAAAGGATTCAATATATTCACAGATAAATATTCAATAAAAACCCTTCCTTAAATAATATGATTTTTTGTGTACAAAAGACTTGTAATGTTTGCTTTAATGTTGATTTAAACATTTTTGAGTTCAGTAGATCTTCAAGGGATAATCAATTTAAGTAAGCTAAAGAGTACCAGTTGATTTTTCATTAAAAATATTATTTCTATTATGTATTTTATTTTGTTACTAAACCTAAAGGGTAGTATTTATAAGAATTCCCAAATATTTAAGTCAGTTTACTTTAGCATAAAGAATGAGTCTGTTCTTGCTGTTTAACTCAGATATTTGACTTGATCTACATGAATGTGTAAGAATATTACTGTAGCCTAAAATAGAAAAATTCTCAGTATTTTATGTGTTGAATTACATAGAAATTTTTGAAAAATACTGAAATCAGTGAAATTTTTCTTTTTGTATTTTAAACTTATGTATGGTTAACTTTTTCTAGCTTAGAACTTTTTGTGTTCCATAAACAATGTGAGATAATGTCCCATCTTAGAAAGCCTCTAATACCATAAAGAACATAATAATAAAAAGCCAGAATATTTTTCAGGAAATATAAACCATTTACCAGTTTAAAAATGCCAAAAGCTAACAACAGAATTCATATACTAAAAACCTTAAATGTTGATGTTCTTGCAAACATGTAACTGTGCATGCCTAAAACTCTTAACTTATGTTAATGAATGTTATAAATCACATTAAAATGTTTATTTATTGTGAGCTTTCAACCTTTATACTAGACTTAACAGCCATCTGAACTTAAATGAACATCATATAATGTTCCAAGCAAGGTTTTATATTGGAATATTAGGTACAGCTGTTTATACTTCTATACACGTAAAAAATTTAATTAGAACTGTTCTCTGTTGACTGAAAGTTTCATGTTATTGGTCATGGTAGTGATAATTGCATATTTTACTCATCAAGGTTGTTAAAAACTCATATGAATGCATTTAGTTATGCTCCATTTGTTATTGTCTTAAAAGAAATAATATTGGTTCAGCAGTTAAGGCATTCAATATGGATGTGTGGTTTAGTAGTTTTTAACATATAGAAGCCATTGAAGGAAACACATTCTGTAGTACTACTTGAGATTCATGTCTCCCTCAAAATAAAAAAAAAAATAATTCTTATTATTCTTGTATTAATCAGTTGTAGTTTTCTAACATTTATTATACTACTTGTGTTTTCTTTTAATTAATCTTAAATGTATTTACACATTTTGAATTCCCTTTTTTATTTCACATTGTTCTATAATATGTCTTTATTTTCCATATGAAACAAGTTTGAACTAATTACTTTTTCATTCTAATGAAGGGAAATGAGCAATCATTTAAAGAAAATTTCCAAGTTTCTTCCCAAAGGTGAGAAAGTTATATAAATATGATTATGTAGTTAGTGTTTAAAATAACTATTTCTTATTCTGGTTCATTACAAACTATATATATTGTTGTGTATCTGCTTGTTTGTTAATTTGCGGTATAAATTCTTTCCGAGAAACTTTAGCGATACAAGTCCTTTCTTCATTAACCCAGTTTATTCTTCCTCGATAAAACTTTTAGTAATACACAGAATTTCCGCAGTCAATATGTTCCTCATTGCTTTTAATTACCTACTTTTATAACATGCTATAAATCACAGTGATTCACACAATTACAGTGCCTACTGTTCACTTGACTCAATTATCTATCTCTCTCTTCGATCCTGCTGGTTTTTCTTGCCAGGCTTATATATATTGAAAAAGAAGGCGTCCCGATCACACTCGAGCTGGTGGGCAAATTCATGATTCTTCAAGAAACTCCAGCGAGCATGCTCCCAGCATCACGCTACTTCTACTGTCGTAATACTGCCCCTTCCTTAGTATTGTTCGTCCCGAACAATAGCCACTTACATTAAACCAATAGATAATTAACAGTAACTTAATTAGATGTACAGAATTTACAAACCCAAAATTAAAATACAACAAAGTCTCTTAATTTTACAGGATGTTTCTTCTTCCGTACTGGTCCTCTTCTCATTGGCTTTTGCTTCACGTGGGGTTCATCTGCTCCATCAGGAAATGACCCATTATTGGTAGCAGTCACATCAGTGATAGTAACTTCATTAATGGCTTCACTGTTCTCCTTCTCAAAACCAGGTAGAGTTTCTTCTTCAACAGTGGCTTTTTCAGGTGACACGTCTTCAGCAGCATCATTTGTTCTGTTGTTCACTTCATTCCAACTGAAATGTTCTGGACCGTGATAACACTAAAGCCTGTTGGCATGCACCACCTTAACTCGCCGACCACATTTTATCCGGAAAGTCACGTTTGAGAGATGATCCACTATGTCATATGGGTCTTTCCATGGAGAAGACAACTTAGGAGACTTCCCTTTGGTCTTCCTGGGATTATACAACCACATCTTGTCTCCTGGTACAAAGCTAACTTCAGTTGATCTCTTATTATAACATAGATTCATGGAATCAGCAGACGTTTTCAAGTTTGAATGCACTTGATGGTGAATATCATCCATACTTTCTGATAACACTTTCACGAACTCTGACAGGCAACTCTTCATAAGGTGGATGTCCTGTTATCAGGTCCACTGGCAACCGAAGTTTCCGACCAAACATCAGCTTTGCTGGAGTTTATCCAGTGGCTTCATGCTCTGCTGTTCTATAGGCCATCAACAGTGGAGGGAGTAAGACATCCCTGTTATCTTGGTGGCTATTACAAAACTTTGCCAATTCCTGTCCCAGTGTCCAGTTGTACTTTTCTACCATCCCATCAGACTGTGGGTGAAGTGGCATTGCTCTGGTTTTTCTTATGCCAAACAGCTTGCAGCATTCATGGAACACAGCTGATTCATAATTACGGCCTTGAACCGACTGCAGTTCGTAT
>NW_013666092.1:409096-427585 GCF_000517525.1 Limulus polyphemus
CTCACCTGATTTCTAGAGCAGCTATCAGTGCTCTATAGTTGTGCCTGACGTCCAGTGGTTGTCCCTTCAGGCTCGTTGCCAGGTACACTGCTTTCTGCTTCTCTGTCCATCCATTCATTTCTTCCAGGAGCTCAAATTGTGCTCTATATGCTTCCCATGGTGCCTTCCCATCAAATTCCTGTGGCTTTCTGCGTACTAGATCACCCCTATTGCTGACACTCGTGTCTGGAATGTGACTTCTGGCAGGACTGAAAATGTCTGCATTAGAGTTTAGCTGCGGGGTCTGTAAGGGGCTGCTTAGGTCCATAGTTAATATATCCTCCCTGTGTAAAAGACAGTAAATTGTCCTTTAATGTATTTAATTCACTTTGAAATTTACTAATCTTTTCCATTTGTGTATGATAGCTTTCTCTCAACTGTTGGAGACTTTCTTCTTGTTTATTTTCTTTCTCCTCCAACCACTGCTGTAGTCTCTCTTCTTTTTCATGTTTTTCTCCTCCAACCTCTGCTGTAGCCTCTCTTCTTGTTTATTTAAATAAACGTTATAATGTATGCTATAATTTGAATTTTTATGTTATCCGAGTTTTAATTACTTTGCTTCAAAACAACGGGCATTGCACCAATAAAGGCAGACCTTTTCAGTATCTTTCTTTTTCTACTATTTATAACCAAAATATATCTTGCAATAGCAGGTGTCTTGATATTCCGGATTAATGGCATTGACTTTAGTCATGTTCTCTATACAGGCACTCGAAAAAGCGGGCAGGTTAAAGTGCACATGTCGTGACCTTTTAAAAAGTTAGTTTTTAAATTTTATTAAATAATTTACTATTACTCATAATACTAAGTACTCAAAATCTTTGTTTATCAAAGTATTTTTTATTTATTCTTCTATGTTTTAATACAAATAACTAAAATTTAAGCATATGTGAATAAAGAGTATTTATTGGTAGATGAATAAGTTTACTGAAAGGGAGGGAAATAGGATTTTATAAGTATGTGCACAGATATCTTTGTATGCCTGTGTAGTATACTGCTAAATTCCAAATATCCCAGAAGGATGATCAATATTCTATCACTTATGATGTTTATTGCATCAGCCTTAAAATTCAGAAATTTAGTATGTTCAGTATCGATTCCAGCTTTGTGTGCTTCATTTTTGATATTACAGGCATCTTGCTATAGAAAGCATTTTAATGCAGTAAGAAGGGTGCCCGTGATGTCAACACTTTAACTTCATATATTCACAGAGAAGTTTTTAGTGAAAATACTTCATTAAAATGTCTGATTTTTTTGTCTATGAACGACTTGTAATGTTTAACAGTTACTGATAGCTTGCTTCATGAAGATACACAGAACATATTAGAAGTTATAGTATTAAAACTATAAAGGTCAGTTTGTGGTCACAAGCTCAGCTGATTCGACCAAGCCTGTAGCGAGATGGTTAAAATGCTACAACTTCTGACATTGTTTTTTGAATATGTTGCTGCTTCCTGATCACTTTTTATTTTCAAGAATCTGTAACTTCTAACAATGTTTTTTTTTTAATTCTGTAACTCTTGATCTTCTATAAGATGCTGCAACTTCTGATGATGTCCCCTTAAGATTTTGTAACTCCTGATATTGTTCTTTTAGATGCTGTTATTCCTGATATTGTTTCATTAAGATGCTGTAACTCTTGACACTGTTTCTTTAAGATTTGGTAATTCCTGACACACTCTTTAAGATTTTGAAACTGCTTTCATTGTTTCTTTGAAATTCTCTAACTCCTGACATTGTTTCTTAAAAGATGCTGCAACATTTCATTTACAAAACTTTTTTTCATATTAAACAAAATTTAATCTGCTACTTGAAAAGAATACTTAAACTAACTTCTTATCTTAGCAACTTAAAAAACGTAGTTACCACAACTTGATGAAATGAGCTTTCTTACAAAATATATATTTTATAATAATTTATATGTTCAAATATTAATCTTTTGTTTTGGTGTAATTCTTTTCAAACATAATATGCTTCACAGGGGTCTTCTGTTATCAATGGAAATAAAAATGTAATGCGTTCTGAAGTAAAATTTGGCATTTGGTTAACAAATACAAGAAAAAAAAGTGATACATCTGTGTAAAATAATGTTATGAAACCTACAAAACATTTTCCATTAAAATAAATTGAAAGTGCTGTTTATCAATTGTTATTAATATTTTGTTAACCTCGATTTCAGATGTAAACATTTTCTCCTTTGAAGACTGGATGCAGTATATTGATACAAGAAATGTGTTTCTGAGCTCCAGATACACCACTTTTTGTTTCCCGTAAGATTTGTTTTATGGTGTCCTAGTTTAATAATGTCTAGCATATCAGGTAGTAAATGGCAACAGTACTTTAACTTAATATTTGTTAGGTAAGTATGGTGAGGACCAGGATCACATAGTAATATGTTGTAAGATAAAAGGTAAGAATCATCAAGTTACAAAGACTCGTAAGGTAAAAAAAATATTGTATATATAAACACCAATGTCTGTCTGTGTGAAATACAACTTAAATATATTTAAAAATCAATAGACAATGCCACAATATATTATTCTTGGTGTTTTTTCACCTTTGAAAAGAGTTATTTAAAAATTTAGTAAAACATTGTATAACCATTTTGTATGGAATGTTATATCTTTACATACTTGTCTTTGCCCCTCCAATTCTTTACCTCTGACATCACAGTTAATAAATAGCAGGATCAGACATTTGACCATGTAAGAATATTTCTTCCAGAACCAGTTTTTTTTTCACATGGTCTATTGTATAAGATTTTATCAAGAAGCAGATTTGAACATAACATCAAAATATATATACAAGTCCAAATTTGAACCAATGACTACTTGCAAGTGATGACAAAATGTACACAAAAAATCTTGTTTTTCATGAAATACTAGAGTGTGATGCTTAAATAATCCAACAGATCTATAACATTATAAGAGAATTCAAACAATAAATTATTAAAACTAGAGGAAATAATAAGGTAAAATAATCTGTAAAGTTAGCAAAAAAAAGACTTCATCAAGGTATAAAATGTTGATTCAGTGGTTTTGCTATGATGTTTGTTTACCAACCCTGATGAGTGATAAAATGGTTTCAAATTTCAATATTTTCCCCCTTTTTAAAGAAATTTTAACCTTTTCAGCATGGGCTCGGTCACTGGGACTGAACTCATAACCGTTTTGTGCTTGTTATAATTTTCATGCTATAATTTTTAAATTAGTAAATGAATGTTAATGAAATTTGGCAGATTATCAGTAAACGTTACAGTGCTTTGATACCCAAAACTATAAAATTTTTTTAATTAAGTCTTAAGGTTTATAAAGCATTGTTTTTCTCATGCCTTTTTTTCTTTTGCATGTTTCCTATCTGTCATGCAAAGTAATTTTTATTTTAAGATTAAAAATACTTTTATGCATCAGAAAATTTTCAAATTTCACATGCAAAATCTTTATAATGTCCAGATAGTTATCAAATGTTTCTTAAGAAAAAATTTTATTTTATCTGTTATTTTCAGTAATTAATCTCTGAACTGGTTCAGTAGATTTCACCGATCTCGTAACCACGATAAAAAACTAGGAAATAAATATAAATTATGCCTCTTTCATTCTAAAATGAACATGAAAACATAAATGTTTAGACTAAATAGCTTAAATTTCATAACATTATACATATATATATATTTATTATTTTTATTATATTGATCTTTCAGTCATGCCTGGCTAACAAAACAGAAGTTACAATGACGCGGCTCATGTGCACTCATGTTTCCGTATCAAATAACATAAAACTGACCTTTGGTCTGTACAAAGTAATTTGTCTTGGATTTGTTTTAGTAAACTTGTATTTTGTAAAATACAGTCATATTTTAATTATTATACATTATATATGTATATAGATTATTGCTATTTAGAAATAAGTTCTTAAACTTATTTTTCTTAAAACATAGAACAGTAAACACAGAAGTAAAGCAAACAATTATGTTTTCTAGTTATGACATTTGTACTAGATTGCTGCTTTACGTAGGTTGCTAAGCCTTTAAAAGTTTTGCATGTGGAGGGTATGAAACAAAATATTTTTTTTTAGGTTTTATACAGATGTTTGAATAACTACGTCAGTACCAGCTTAGTAACTAAGATGTATTTTAGTCTAAACAAATGTGAAATTTCGAGCAGACTAAAAACACACCCTACCTCCTTGAATATTGGTTCAAAAAAAGAAATGGCTGAAAAAGCCACTAGGGGGATATTCTGAGCTTCCGATTGGTTATTCATGTCATATATAGAAGTAATTATATATAAGGGAGCATTGCCAAAAATGCAAAGAATTGGGCAGGGTGCCACTGTATTTGATTTATTACATGTGCAATATCGTAATTTATATTCTATCTTGTGAATATCGGTAATTTGAACCAGTGCTGCATTCAACATATTACGTGACACACAAAAATCGATGTTTATCTGTTTTTTTTGTTTGTTTTTTTACTTTTAAATTAAGAAATTGATTAATGTATAATACTAAAATTTGAATTACAATCTACAGTTTGATACCAAATTTATTGACATAAATTCATGAAATAGTAGTTTAATAAAATTTTGAATACAAGTCAACAAATAAGATGTCATGGCCTTTCAGCTGTGACCCATCTCGAAAGGGTTATGCTATAAAACGTTGCTGTTTAGGCTCTGACATCTTTTAATCTGATACCTTTTGGTAGACCTCTTCTTCCAGTTAGGTGTTCTATATCACTGAATTAAACTTTGTGATACTGGTATTTGATAATATTACACTTTTATTTCACCAAAAGTAAAGCTGAAAATTTAATCTGTGACATAGAAGGCTAATATATTCTTTCATAATATTATAAGAGAAAATAATTTGTTAGTAAATGCATTCACCTGAACAGTATTTTTTAGTTTTAAAATTGACAGTAAACTTTTACATGAACATACATAATTACAGTATGCACATACACAATGTTGGATATACAAGACTATTTAGTTTTAAGAGTTATTATTTAGCATATTTGATGATTTAATATTTAATGATTATTTACTTTTCATAACAAGAGAGTTAAAAGTAATTATTTTAAAGGCGATAGTTATTACAAGTTTGGTTTCATAACTCATTAAGAGTCGTACGTTGAGTGTGTGCAATTCATTTGTTCTAGTATTGTCGGTGCCAAGTTACTCGAATCATCAGTATTTTTCTCATTACATTAAGTGAGTACTGTTACATTATAGCATCACCCAGGGCCTCAGTGAACAAGGTATGTTTATAGGAGACTAGCAAGCATAAGTTCAGTAAGAGAAAAGGTGAAGTAAATTTCAGTTAAGATAGAAAATATTTGGTTAGTGAAAGAAAACATAAACTTAACTGGTGTGTGAATGATTAACTTTAACGGGCGGTTTCTATAGTATGTTTCACAGCTGTATTGTAATAACAGAGATAGGAAAAATAATTTGTCTTGTCAATTGGGTTCTAAAGTAACTGAACCAGCCTGTGTGGATTCTCGAGAAAAAAAAAAGAAACAATTAATTTAAGCTCTGGATGCAACTGTGGTAACCAACAAAAGTAAAGCGAAGTCAGAATGTGTTAAGTTAGTGAAAGTGAAGTAATATTAAAGTGAGTTTCACAGTTTAACAGAGATAAGGAGAATAATTTGTCTTATCAAAGGGTGTTCTAAAATAATTGAACCTGCCTGTGTGAAATTTGATGAAAAGGAGACAATTATTTAAGGTTCAGGATACAACTGCAGTAACCCACAGTGTAACATAAGTGAATTATCCACTGATACTACTGTGATAAGAGAAAAATAATTTGTCTTTTCAATTGGATTCTAAAGTGATTGAATTAGCCTGTGTGGACTTTTGACAAGAAAAGAGAATTATTTAGTGTTAGATACAAGTGTGATATTCTATAGTGTAAAGAATTTTTTTTACATATGTTTGACTTGTTTTGAATATATATTATCTTAAAATAAATGGATTGTGCACTGTCCAAATGTATCACCAGCTATTCACTTATTGTAGAAGAATCCCAGCCCACACATACTTAAAACCCTGACACACAACTAGAATATTACAAATCTCAATAAGTTTAACTTGCATTTGATGTTAACTTTTCAATTTGCTGTTGTTTTCACATGTTATAGAGGTCTTCCTGCTAAGTTTTGTGTTTTTGCTAAGTTTCTAATTATCTGTAATCTAATGCAAGTATAAAATATCACAGACACGCATAATAAACATTAATAAAAACACATAAGGATACTAATACTGAAAAGAAAGACGTACTGTTTTCAAGAATTCTCTCAGTATGAAATTAGATGGGGAGTAACCCCTCATGACCTTCCTCATGTCATCCTTTATTGCTGTGTCATGTTGGGTGCTGATTGATCAAGAAATGTGGAAATGTATAAGGAACAGATACATACACGTATTGACATCTATTTATATAGAAGATGGGGAGGTCAAACCCCCACCCTTTATGACGTTCCTCATGTCATCCTATATCATTGTGTCAAGATAGACACAGTTGTATTAAGTGAGATGTTTGAGATTTTGTTTCCAAGTCATATGTTTGCTATAACATTAATTAGCCACCATTGAAAATGCAAGATCAAAAGAATGTTATAATTGGTTGTAAAAAGAACAACAATATTATTGTCTATTTACAAACAGTAACCAAGAAGATGAGGTAATAAGATTAAAAACTGCTTTGCATAAAGCAAAAACAACAATAAAATTTTATAGCAAAAAAACCTCTCACCGTACATTGCATAGGTTCATTGGCTACTAAGGTTTATAAGTGAATAATTCAAATGATATACAAAATGTTTCTAAGTTTTGGTTTAACAGATTGGTTTCCCCAGTTTATAAATTCCATTTTCATGGATTTCAACTGTTGCTGAATTTCCTTATTTCTTTAGTATTGCACACATTTTTTTATTTGAAAAAATAAGCTTGAATGTTGAAAGCCAATAACAGCTGCAAGTGATATAAATGATAACATAAGTTGAATTCTTTAAGTAGTAGTTATTAATAAAGTATGTGCTTTCCATCATGGCCCACATTTTCTACATATTGACCAACCAAAATGGTCATTGGTGGGTTTTATGGCCTATCAAAATTGAAACCTGAAATGAATACTGTAACAGTAGCATAATAAATAACATAAATGGTTGTTTTCTTTATTGATCATAAAACAACAAAATATGAGTTGTACTTTCAACAATCTACATCTGTTTTTTAGGAACACTGACAAGATTATAGATGTGGATGAATTCTTTGCCTTTTATCAATGTGTATCTTCAAAGTGGCATCCTCCTGAACCTGCTACCAAGAAAACTTCAAGTTGGTGAACTTTCATTATTCTTTTGCCTTATTACTGCTTTAATTATATCAAATTTAATAAATTTGAAGTCACTGCTTTGGATCAGGAAAATCTGCCACTATAGTATGAAAATCTGACCCTTTCATAGTTGTTGTTTATTTGTTGTGTTATGTTTTAATATGTTCATAATTTCATTATAAAATTATAATAAAAGGTGTTTCTTCTGTGATTGCCCATAAGTGCTGATGTGCCATGATGTCCACAACAATATGTAGACCCTATGCATCAGCAAACGGTTATGAAGCAGTCAGTCATCAAGAGAGTAAAGAAATGTAAATTTGAACTGGAAACTGAATATGGCTTTGGTACAACTCAGTTCTGGTTATATTGATCTCTGTTTTATTTTTAGATAGTTCTGTCCATTATGTTGTGAGCTGCAGTAATTAAGTGGTGTGCAATTGCATGATATACATGTTAGCAAGCTAAAGCCATATGTCACTGTTCAATATGCTGTTCACTGGCTGAACCAAGAATCAAAGGTTCAGAAGAGTGAATCACAGAATAACAAAATCAAAGTGTCACATGATCTCAACCCAATTGATGATGAGAAAAATACCATGAACACTCCACTATCTGATTGTTTGTGCCAAGCCAGATAAAGATCAACTAATTGTGGAATATTTAAGCTGTTTAGGAAATCACTGAAGCTGTCAATCTCTGAAGAAATGTGTCTGGTATTGAAACTGGTTAAGTTCTTAGCATAACTTTATGACCACAGTTTGTAGCCTCACATAACAGATGAAGCCCAAAATCCAAAATGAAGTAGTAACCTTTTTGTTGTGAGCTCCAGAAAGGTACTTCTGCAGAGCAGGTCACCTCAAATCTGTAAGGTTACCTCAGTTAGGATGGTTATAAGTGTCACCAAAGACCAAAAGAAAAGTTGTACATCTGTTTTCTGTATTATTAAATGGAATTTTACACTTATATCTGTCTATCTATATATATCCATAAAATATTTATTATTAACTTCTTGATAATTACAGCTTGTATGATTCATGTTATAAGATATCTCAATCATTAATAGGTAGAATCATTGATAATGTCAGCTTCCATATCTAATGCACTTAAGTGCAGAAAGTCTGTGAATTTCTTCTGTCTAAGCACTTGAGTAAAATGTTATTAAGGACATTGGTAGGTGTTTACTTGAGAAACCACTTGTGTGTATGTATATGTGTGAATGACCTGTAGACCTGGAATGCATGTAGCGAACCCCCTGGAAGACATGCAATGGTCCTTAAACAACATGAGAGATAACCCTGGCTGAGATAAATCACAATAGAAAATTGTTTCTTTCCTTGGATTTTGTCTCTGTTAATTTTTTTTTGCAATGTCAATGACAGTAGTAGTGGTTTTTCAACCTAAAAGTGACAGCAGCAAACAATGTAATTTCTGTTGTTGGTAGTCGGCTAATGCAGTATTTTACTGTAGTTGTCCTATGTTTCTTTCTGTGTATATTGATCATACTGTAATAGGTAGCATGACTAGTTATCCATATTAGGCAACTTGCAGAAGAAAGATTTTAGTTCTACCTGTGATTGCTTCTGTATATTACTGGCAGAGTTAAATATTTGAATCTGCAGATGGTGGTATGTTTGTTGTTGTGTATGTGCACGTGCAGCAGTGTACACATATTTTACATTACTTATGGATTTCTTACATCATCCAAGAATACTTATATAGAGAATACAGTCTGTTAGATGTTAGATGAAACCATCGTTGGCTTAAACCACATCATACGAAAACTTGGTGTTCCCGATGTTTCACTGTTGATAGTAAAGAGTAATATTTCAAAACATACATTTTCTTGTCTATGTGATACTAGTTTTTATGGAATGGCTGGAATGTACTGGTTAATTTTTGTCTTTTAAGGTAGTTGTATTTTAATTATGATGCATTGTAAATAACAGAAATTCTGTGTTATAAAACTGATGAAAGAATATATTAAGAAGATTATGCTAGATTTTGTTTTTATAAGGATACTTGGTTAATCTTGCATTGAAATGTTTTTAGTGATCTTGTGTTTACTTTTATACACATTTCACATAATCTTAAAAACTTTATACTTACATTGTGATTTGGTTTCAGATCGTTGCCATTCAAGAAAATACCATCTAGCACTGCAAGATTCTTTTGTTAGACTAAACAAAAAGACAGTAACTCCAACAAGCACTGATTGTACTAACACTGAACAGAATAAACCTTCATCCCAAATGAATCAGTCCATTTCTCCAGAATTCCATTCTTCACTACACAGTTTTTGTAATGCAAAGAAAGACAAAACTGAAGAAAATCCAAGTAATATATTAGAAGCAAATCAGGATCTTCAAAACAAATGCTACAAAAAAGGCATTTATTTGAAGAAATCACTACATTCTTTTTTATCTGTAACTGCATATCCAAGAAGACTAGCTGTTGAAAGGAAATTAGCCCACAAATCTCAGTATCCATCCCTCCATCAAGACTTTAGGAACTCTACTGTGTTATTTATTACCAGTCCACACATTTTTACACAAAGTTTGTTAGTAAAACTGGGTAAAAAGGAAAGGGCACTGGAAGATAAAGCACTAGAACATATAACCAACATAGTCAAAAATGGATCTTCAACTGCTAAAACCATAGACTTTTGGAGTTCCCCTGAGGTCAAAGAAGAACTGATTCAGTTTTTTCGTGCACATTCAATGTACTGGACAAAACACCTATGTCTAGTTACTTTTCGCCAAGTTTCAAAAGTTGAAGTAGAAAAACTTCCCTATTCTTTTAACCTTTTATTAGGTGCTTGTTGCGACTTGTTACAGATGCCACCTTTTGAACTCTATAGCCATGTTATACAGACAGAAAAAGTGCTCTGTACTTTGAAAGACTTGCATGAGGATAATTGTAAATGAATATTGTCACATTGGTGAAATTATAACATTGACAAATGTTTGACAGTTTGTAATGCTGAGAGTGAAATGTATTATATAAGTGTAAAGAATTAATTGAGTAATATCATTTTAACATTTATATACGGTCTGATCATTGTACAAGTTTCACATCAGAAATATTACTAAGCTGTATATTATGAACCATCTCTTCATTATACATTATTAGTGAATGTTTTATATTTCCAACTTGCATATAATGAATTTTCTTTTTATTATACATTAAAATTGAATGCTTGATATTACTAACCTGCATATAATGAATATTCTATTTATTATACATTGATGTTTTCTGTAAGAGCAGTCAACATTGCCAGTTCTTTACATTCAATGGCTGGGAAGTACAGTCTTTTTGTAGTATATGTTTGAAAGTTGTCTATTTATTCAAGTGTTACAGTAAAAACTCTGTAGTTAAAAGGCTTACAACTTTTATTTTGAATATGTAAACTAACCATTTAAACTAATGACAATAAAGTACTTTTTTGTTTGTAACTTGCATGTTTTGCACAGAATAAATTTTTCTCCTTTAACAGGAAATTAAACCAAAACAAAACAAAATCAGTGAAAGAAAGAAAGAAGTTAACTGAGTGTAGTTGTTATTAACTGTAAAAAAAAACCTTAATTTATAGGTAAGAAATATACAAATTCAAATTTTTTCATTACAACGAAAATTTCTGGGTTTAGGTACCTTTTACTTTAAATGTATTTAGCCTAAAACAGCAATTAATCTGTATACTACAAAGATTATTTTTGTTTTGTTATGTTTTACACGATATAGCTGATAGTTTGTTTTAAAATATTTTGAATAACATTTATTTTGTGTGTAGTAGATAATACTTGTTGATTTATGTGCATTTCGTGTTGTTCTAGTTGACTATTGTGCAGCATTTACCAAAATATTTGCATTTCCAGACAGTTTTTAAATAAACATCAGAATGTTTGCACATATATAGTTAAAAATATGTATTAATAACCTCATTTGATAAGAAACATAAATTTTTTGTTGCAGGTTTTATATGGTGCAGTGCTAGACTTTTAGAGCTGCTCTTTAAATTTTTTAAGTGTGAAAATTCATACTGGAATTTACTTTTTTCACATAAGTTACCTCAACTACATGACTACTAACTTCAAATGAAAATATTTGAATTGTATAACTTTTTGCTTCTACATTTTCAGAAGTGACCTTCTACTTTAATATACATCATCATTATCTCTCTCATTATAACTAATTTATCAAAGTGGAAAGTTGCTTCTGGAAATGTTTTAGATAAAAAAATCTTAAGATAATGGTTTTAAAGGTAATTTAATCATCCACGTTTTATTGTATATGGATACAAACCTGAGGAAAGATGTTTTTTCAAAATTTCATTTATTGACCCATTCACTATGGCTGATACATGTATGGTCTCTATTTTTTTTTCTGTTAAGTGCAGCTGATACACATGTGGGTTTTTGCTTTTAGAATTCCCACAAGATGAAAAATTTACAATACAACAGGAATGTTGATGGACAATATTATCACGCTATATGATGTCATGCAGTAAGTCAATTATTTCCCCCTTCTATGCCTCAGTTTTCCACAAGATGTGTTGTATTGTAAATTTTTGTGGTAATATTGTCCATCAACATTCTGCTATATGATGTCATGCAGTAAGTCAATTATTTCCCCCTTCTATGCCTCAGTTTCCCACAAGATGTCAGAGAGGCTTATACAACAAAATCTTGCTACTGTGTCAGCAAGAGCTGTCAAAGCTGGGAAAAAAATCAGGACTATTTTGTGGATTTAGTAGGTAGTATTGAATCTGATGAGTTAATGCAGTGAACAGAAAAAAACATTTAGAGGCCATATATGTACCTGCCACAGTGAAAGGGTTAAATAGTTTTATTATGAAATTTTGTTCTCAACAAATTTCTGTTACTGTTTTTCAGATGGTATATAAACATAATATATATAAGTAATATATCCAGGTTCACAAAAAAACATTATTACAGTAAACAGCACTTTTGTTAATACAAGGTTAAGTAAAAGTCAGTTGCATATAGCTAAACACTCCCTTTGAATCCAGTTTACTGATTCAGGCAGTTTATCACAAGAGACACAGACAGTTCATGGATGTTAACTATATGAAAATAATGAATTGTCAGAGAATTCTCTAATACACATTTTTCTCACATTTTAAAAATTAAGTGAGGAAGGATGGTGTTTTTAATTTAAAATTATCAACAATTATGTTTGTTCAAAAATGACTTTCATTATGCAATGTTTCTACTTCTGTGTTTTTTACAAAGTTTGAAAACAAATATTTAGAGATTAGTAATTCTATTGTGTGATAAATGTTTATCTCCTTCCTTGTTGGTGTATAGCCATACAACATCATCCACACAAATTGTTAAACGAGATATCTTTAAAACATTTTTTTATGTAATAGCTTGTCAATTATGTTTTGATAAGTGTTACACCAGGTAGACGTATTTTTGATATAGTCTGCACAGAATATAGAAATTTTAAGAAATAGGCAAGGCAATTAAATATGGAAAAGTTATCTGAGTTGAAAGTTTAATATGTGAGAGTTTGTCCTTAGTAGTGACCAAATAGTACAGTTTATATATTAATAGCCCTGTTGTAGCCATAAGAGCAAAACATTAGCTGAAATAAATAAGTTATTATCTGGTGAGAAAAGATCTTTTTTTTTTCTCAAATTTTACTGTCAGAACTTTTTGCTGGAAGCTACTTTTCAGTTACTGTTGTTGTTGTTAGTAAATTGTGAGCTCATGTTATCGCTGTATGTATTTATGCTTTAAGTTACATACCATAATCTTAGTTTATAATAATGTTTTTATTTCAGTAGATGACCTATTTTTGATCCACAGGAAATAGTTCAGAAAATAATAGTGTTGGATGTTAACATTTTGTGTGACAACTGTTTGTGTTTTTATTGGTCATATTTTACACCTTATTAATTCCAACACATTATTGTAAGCTTATCAAAGTAGAAAGTCACTCCTGGAAATGTTTTAGAAATAAAATGTTGAAGTAATGGTATATCAACACACCATTACAACATTAGTCTTTAAGCACAGAAAATATATTCACTATAGTCAAAACTAGAGCTGAGCATGGCCTGGTGGTTAGGGCATTCGACTCACCACCTGCTGGTCATGAGTTCAAATCCTCTTCACTGAACATGCTTGCCCTTTCAGCTGTGGGGGCATTATAAAGTGATGGTCAAACCCACTCTTCTTTGGTAAAGAGTAGCCCAAGAATTGGTGGTGGGTGGTGTTGATTAGCTGCCTTCCATCTAGCCTGTCACTACTAAATTAGGGATAGATAGCTCTCAAATAGCTTTGCATGAAATTAAAAACAAACCAGAGCTGGGCAATATAATTGTCTACGTATAAGCAGTGATTATATTATTAGCATCTTGTAAACTAATCAGTTTACTCAATAATGATTTATACTATTCTTAACATTTTCTGTTGAATTATTTAGTCGTTTTTACATAGATCTATGTGGTTTGTATGAATAATTAAACAATTAATCAAGCATACCTGGGTACCTTGATGGGCGAAAAAGATTTTGTTAACCTAAATTAGGCCCTTTTATCATTAAGTAACTTGTTAGTTAGTTTGACTGAATGTACTCAGTCTGGGCATGTTGTATTGTACGAGTTTGCTGGCTTCCCTAAAAATTAACAATAAATATTTGCGGCATAACTATAACACTGACAACCATTTTCTTCTACTCACTATGGAAGGTGTAAAATTTATATTACCATAATAAGAACCTTTGTTTAGTTATTTACATAATTTAGTTGATCAGCTTGCATACACATACAGTGTTTAAAATGTCATGTCACCATAACTCTTGTAGTAACCCTCTTTAGTTCCTCTATATTTATATAAAAAAAGAATAATTTTTATTTGTTCCAAAATGATCTTAATAGAATTTACTGTATGTCAAAAGTTTAAGATATTTTAAGAAGGTAGGTGACATCTGGGCCTCACATCAACTAAGTTTGATTTTTCTTACTTAGCCAAATAGTGGAGTTTGCATATAAACTTCACTTGTGAAGATCATTGGACCTCTTGTGATAGCTATAAACTACACAAACCTAAGGTGATTACTTTCATGTTAGTGAATAGTTATCAAATAATATTTTATCCACATGATGCTAAAAGGTAAATGACAACTATGGTTTCTTGTTTGATCCACAAGATGACAAATGAGTGTAAAGGTACAAATCATGATGTCAGGTGAAAACTATCCATAGTTCAAGAACTGGGTACTTGATAAGGAAGCCAGTGTACTCTACCACTGACTATTCTTATTTCAAGGTATTGTACATAACAAGTAAATCCACTAATGAAAAAACAGTGTGTAATTAGTAATTTTACTTTAGCTTCCTTATTATCAAGTGTTAATAACCACAAATGATAATACTTTAATGTACCAAATGCAAGAATTTTTTTTAAAAACCACCTCAAAATGTAGCATGTGATGAAAGTCTTACCTGAAATAAGGACAACTATGCATATCACAATGTAAAAGAATGATGCTTTCAAAGTTCAATCCAGTAATCGATAGTGAAGAAACAGATGACATATTTGTTGAAGATGGAAAATTACTATATGAAGCACAATTCCTACAAATCTTCTTAAAAGTGCTTCCCTTCTTGTAAATTATGTTAAATACAGAGCTTATGAAAAATACTTCATTTGTCAGAGTCAAACTCTGGGTTTCTTTGGTGATTGAATGAAACCTGAAAGTATTCAACATGGTATGATTGATTGCTATTAAAACTTGTGTTTATTAGTGGTATAAATTTATGTAAATTAAAAGGTCACACATGAAGTTTTTTTAAAGCTTTGACAACAATTGTAGATCTTTTCTTCATAATCTGCTATTTGTAGGTTTCACTGTTGCTCAATCATGTAGATGCTTAAAATGGTTCCTCATATAACAAAGATCCTCAGTGGCTCAGCAGCAAGTCTGTAGGCTTATGGTGCTACAAATTGTGCTTTGATACCCATGGTAGACTGACCATAGATAGCCCATTGTATAACTTTTTGTTTAATACAACCGATGCATAACAAGAGTGCCTCAGTTAGTAATAGTGTTGTCATTGCTTCTGTTTGGTGTTTGATTAAATTTATATTTTATTATTTAGCTAACAGTGTGTAACCTAGACTAATCCACTTCTTTTGTTGAAAGGTGTATGTACTTTTAATGAAAAGTTTCATGTTTTTATAGATTTCACTGCTACTTTTTTATAGTGAAAGTTAATTATTCATCATTTATATATGCTTTTAACTTTTTTTTTTCTTGTGTCTATAAAGATCTTGTGTTTCATTGTCTGTTTTGTAATTTGTTTTATTAATAACTAAAAAATACCACCCAAAGAAGATGATCAAAAAGTAATACCTTTTAAATTCTTCTTGCGCTCTGGAACCTGAGATTGACACCACACTAAGCTGTCGTGGATATATTTTCCAAAGCACACACCATTTGGAAAGATGCAGGAGAATGACTCTTTTTTTTGTTGCGACCCCTGGTTGCAACTTACATTACAGTGACAATACCATGAACATTGAATGTGGTGGAGTGGCAATACGTAGTAGGACTACTTTTCCAATTCGAATAGATATACTTTAGTTAACACACAACCCTGAACACTTCATACTTACTGTGTACTTTATATTTCTTTTCATAACATTCGCTCTTATGTATGTTGAAACTGGAGATCCTTTGCTTCATGATTTCTTCCTATACATTGACCAAAGTTATATTGTTATAAATTTTATTAATTGTCACATTAGATCTCTTGAAATACGTTTATTTCCTTCCACACTGGAATATTATTGGATCTCTTCTATTCCATACTCTTACAAAATCTATCAAAATTCCTGAGATTGTTAAGGTATCAGCAAATTTTGTTTCACTACTAACAGTTTACATTCTTTTATCAGAGTTTAGTGACCATCTTTCAATTCTAGTTCAACTAGCTACCGTGTATATTATATGTATGGTGTGTGAAACCAGAGACCCAAAATACTTTTTGAATTACTGTAATACAGACTGACCTTCATACCATATCTACATCGAAAATACTCTGCTAGATATACAGTTGGTCTTTCCTCTTATGATCTAATTAACTTTTTGCCCAAAATTTCCTATTGTAATTACTTGAAATAGCTTCCAGTATACCAACCATTCATTATGATCCACACAAACATCTGTTACACAAAGGAGCATGGTCATTACTTCACCCATTTCATCAAAATATCTGATTAAGAGATAATCATTTTTAGCATTATAAAGGTATTCAATGAACAATCCCGAAGCACATTCTGGCAGTTAATGGACTCAAGTTGCAGAAGGCTTGTAATCAACTTTGGGATTCATCACAATCCTGGCGTCAATTTAAATTACTGACTGACCAATTATGTTCACTCACCTCTCCTATGCCCTCACATCATCACTTGAAAAAGCCAATCTCTTTGCCACATTTGACGAGTCAAAATTGCAAGCCCTACAACAACATCATTTAGATTTTGATACTTTAGACAATTTTTCCATATTTTCTGATGTCACCATACTTGAATTTACCTGCAGTTTTAACCTATCCCTGGAGAACAAACGTATGGATGATCCAATTACTGTGGTTGTACAAACCAAGTGTAATACTGCAAATAGTCTGAATGGAATTACCTATACACATTTCCAATATGCTGTGAGGAAGTGATTATCTGGAAATGCTATTTACAGTTCTTCTTCACGCGAGTTCTCGGTTATCATACTTTTCTTGAAACCCAATAAGCATGTTTCAAGTACAAGATCCTACTATCCAATCAGTCTGAAAAATGTATTTAGTAAAATCTCCGAGCATATATTTGTTTAGTGCATAATTCACTCTCTTACAGAACATAACTTGTTGCAAAATACACCTGCTTATGCATTATCCATTGCCACTGTATTCTGCTGTTTACCTCATGGCCAAAGAGGGGGCGATACCTTCTGCTAGCCTTTCAGCCAATATGGCTGGAATGGAATGACTGAAGTGTGGATCTTCTCTACACTAGCAACTCTTTCATCCAACCTTGCTTTCGTACTATTGCTTTTCACATTGTTCACTCCTTAAAAAGACCGTTCGTTATGGGCCAAATTAATGATGTAGTTAAATCCGTTTTTCCCATTTGTACTTAGGTTATGTAATCTGGACTTTATATTCTTCCACTTCCCCCTTAATAAAATTCAGGATAGTCAGATCTGCATGAAACAGCATATTAAACCTTCTATTTACTAATGTCCAATCACTATGTAGAAAAAACAAACTTGTAGCTAGTGTTTCATGATCATTCCATCAATTGTTTCCTTATAAATGAAACCTTCTTCAAACCTGTTCTGCATTCCCTTTTGTCTGTTTATGCACTTCACTGCTATGACAGCTCTTCGAATATTGATAAAAGTAGGGTCGCAAAAGGCCATATATTACAACTTGTTTACATAGTCTTTCTCAATACCTTTTTCCAGAGCATTCCATAACAGTTCATTCTCCTCTTTATTTATTTATTATTCTTACTACTATTTATTTCAGGGAATATGTCTCAATGCCTCGGAGCTTCCTTATCTATTTGGGTCACATTTGCATCATCATGGTAAACATAATTATTTACAGTCGGACTTTTGCCGACTTGCAAGATTTTAATCCTACTTTAGAAAAGATTAGAAGTTTCTTGTTACCACTTCCAGCTCGTAGTAGTCCAGAATAAAACACCACACTTGATGTTATCATTGCCTAATCTAACCTTGTACCACTTCTCAGTATTTCTGTAGTTCCCTACAGTTAGCAGTGATCGTCTTCCCATCAGAATTCTTCTTACCACAGATCAGTTTACCTTAGTATTAGTGGTCCAAAAATCACTATTCTGGATTTTTAGAGGACAGACTGGTCTTCTTATAAATTATGTATAACTAATGTGCGTTTGGAACAATTACTTGACCCCTCCTCTGACCTGATTAACAGCCTAGTTCAGGGGTTCCCAAACTTTTTAGAATCGCGACCCACTCAAATTTACTGGGCAAAAACATATGAAAGAATATAAAAAATATTATTTATTCATATTCACGTATTTCAATTACATTTAAAAA
>NW_013666092.1:428559-441687 GCF_000517525.1 Limulus polyphemus
TGGGTCGCGACCCATAGTTTGGGAAATGCTGGCCTAGTTAAATGCTAATTTTAGTTATTACTACAGTCATTTCTTTATATATACCTATCAGGCAGATCTGTTCCTCTAAGCCATCTTTGCGAACTAAAGCAGTTTCTTTATCCAGCTCTACCTCGGCAGAGCTGAGTATAAAAATCGGAGTACTTCACATATGTGCTATACATATTGTTACGTCTGTGTTCGTTTGGTAATTTTTCGTAGAAATTCTTTCCAAGAAACTTCAGCAATACAACTCCTTTCTTAAATGAAACTAGTTTATTCTTTCTCAATTCAACTTTGCAATACACTTAATTTCCACAGTCACTTTAACTTAAACACACACTATAATTCACAACAAACGATTCACGCATTTTACTTACTACCGTGCTTGACTCAATTGTCCGTCTCTATCACTGCCTGTCTGTAATTCAATTATCTACTGTTACTTTATTTGCCGGCTTATATACTAAAATAGAGGGCGCCTAGCAAATACTGGATTATTCGTGATGTTCCCCAATCCTTCTAGAAACTCATCACGTTTTACCAGGGTCACGTGACTTCCGCTGTCGTAACAATATTAAGCCTTATTGGTGTGGTAACTATCCAATATCAAGGAAAACTTTCTGTCTGTCTGTGGACGCATCTTCTTTTAACCGAGTTGAGCAATCCAGAACATACTTGGCATACTAACGTAGTACTTCAACATCCAACTAAGTGTATATCAAACTTCCCCATATACTAAAAACTACAATTATTTTATAGAATAATCCACATATCGTTACTGCAGTAGCTGTTGTAAATAGTCGAGTTAGAACAAAACTCATACCACAAAAAAATTCTACGAGTCAAAGACTGGAAATAAAATTTTCAGCATTTTCACTTGTTTCCAGTAATAACCACAAGATATAGAAATAAGATATCCATTTACAATGCAGAATAGTGCTGTGTCTGGATGGGTATTTGATCGTTGTGCGCGACCTGGGAGGGTCAGGTTCTATTCAGACCTCTTCCCCCCTCCTTTACTATTGTATGATAAATTAACAAATGCTACAGTTGTATTCAATAAATCAGGTCTTGAACACGGAAAAAACACTGATTCTACTTCCTTCCTCGGGACCATTTCCATGAATAAAATGTTTATAGTATTTAGTGCAATTTCACTATTTATCTTCATTTGGTTGTTTACACCCACAAACAGTTCCATAGTAAAATCATTAAAATGTCACTTTTTTCACTTGAGGTAGTTACCAGACGTGTATTTCGCATATAATACCATTTTAAATATGATACCTAATTCTAAGCGATATATTATAGTCTAGTGCAGGTGGTCTTTTTTTTATAGTAAAAGTGGAGTGGAGAGAAATACTTGGGACTATCCTCACCATGTATGATATAACGATCTATTGCAGTTAGTGGATTGTTTTTATATAACTTTTTATCGAAATATTTTAACGAGCAAATTATGAGTCTGTCATGAATTGGTTTTACATTAACAAACCTATGCATGAATTTTGGGTTTGTTGTTCTGGGTACTCTGAAATCTATGATGATTACTGCATCTCGTATAGTCTGTAATTTCTTAATATGTGTTTGTGCTACATTAATTCAAGCAGAACAGGCGTGTTCTACAACAGCACATATGTATTTTTTGTAAATGTTAATGATATTTTCTGATGTGGCTCCTGTGTTTTTACCTATTAATCACTTGACATAGTTTGCTTGTTACCACATTTTGTTTCTGATTTGTTTAATGTGACTTTTCCAAGTGAATTTTGAATCATAGGTTTTTCCAATAACTTTTGCTGATGTGACGACATGTAAAAAGAGTTCCCTGCAAGTATATTTCTGGAGGGTTTCTAAATGTTTTTGATGATTTTGAGAATGGGACCAGGTTAGTTTTTGGAAATTATTTTTTTTTATCCCGTGCTTTTGGAAATACTTGACTATTTAATTTAAGACTGGCTGTAAGTTTGTAGCTGCAATCAAAGGGGTAGTGGATCTCTTCCATATTGCCACATCGTCTGCGAATTGTGAGGCTAGACTAAAATTAGGATCTTCTAATGGTATATCGCTTACATACATGATGAAAAGGATAGGGATATTTACCCCTCCCTGGAAAACATCTGCCTCGGGAGTAAAATGCTCGAGTAGGTGCCCTCTACGTTCACTCGACCTTTTCTTTTATCTAAAAAAAAGGTGGACGACCAACGATACTTTCCCTATATTGAGAAACCAGGCGACGATGCATTTCCTTATGTTAGAATTATCTATTATGGTTTCAGTTGATCTATCTAAATAATCTGATGTTTGCTGAACTTTTCTGAAACAATTTTGAACTGTGGGTAATTTTGATGTGACCTTCAGAAAAGTGGAGAGCCTATTACTAATTATTATCTTTAAACATTTTCCTATACAACTAGTCAAACTAATTGGTCGGTAGCTTCCTGGTTTTCCTTCCTTTAAAACATTTATTTACTTGCAAGAGGCTGAGATACAACCAGAATTTAGGGACAAATTTAAGAATATTGTCAGATGGACAAACAATTTCTGAGTACCCTTCTTGAATAGAATTGCTTGTACACCATTTTCACCTGGAGCTTTGTCTTTTGTATGTTTAAAAATGTAATTACTTTTATTTTCGTTCATGCTTGTGTAATTTGGCTTGCATAATCATTTCTACATTTTGTGAGTTCTGAAGATTAACTGAAACAACTGGGAAACTTGGTGTGTAGATGTGTTTATTTTCTTTAATGTAATCATTAACTGTTACAATGCAGAGTATGTTTCATTTGGTCGTTGTTTGGTTATGTGACCTAGGAGGATCAGATACACCTAAAGCTCTACTTCCTTCCTTGACTATTGATTTGGTTCTTGAGTGTTGGATGAAGCCCACATTAATTCTTCAGTAAAATACGGTCCATACGCTAGGAAAACCCGTTCTTACATCGTGCAGTCACCGCATTTGTGTAGCAATAGTTCATTCGCTCACGAGTGACACTTTTCAGGCCATGTCCATCAATATATAACGTCGATTTTTCTGATATAAACTTCTCACTTTTTCATTGTCAACTTAAAATTTTGTTCACATAAACAGCTCCATAAATATCAATTGAAAACATATAGCACTAATCCTATTTTCACATAAATAAACCCTTATAAAATAAAATTAACACAATATCTAGCTACCGGTCTGCTAGTAGTAGGTGGCCATACATTACATAAGGAGTTTACTAGGTTTAGTTGTGAAAGATACTTAGGTCTATTATCATCATGCATGATAAAGTTTTTCAGCGTTCGTAATGATTCATTTTTGTTAATATTTTTGCGAAAGATCTATTTTGAAGTCTGTCTGACAACACGGGGATGCTTGCGTAACGGTGTAAGAAAGTTGTGTTTGTGTATCTAGGAGCTCTGTATGCTTTAGTGATTATTGAATTTCGTATTGTTCGTAGCTTGTTTACTTGTGATTTGGTTACATTTAACCATGCTGGGCAGGCATACTCTGCCAATGGGCGTATGTAGGTTTTATGTATTTTGAGTTAGTTTTCTGTTTTCGCGCCCCTGTTATAGCCACTCAGACGTTGTATCTAATTCACCTTTTGCCAGGTTTTATTTCTAATTTCATGTATGTGTTTAGTCCAATTTAATTTGATTCGTAGGTTAAACCCAGAAATTTGGATGATGTGGCTACCTGGAGAAGAGTTCCATGAAGGCATAATTTTGGGAGCTGTTTGCTATTCTCTTTTGATTTTGTGAATGATATGATTTGTGTTTTCTCCATTTGTTACAGTGGTTTTATATTTCATTTAACCGTCGTTGTAGATTTGTCGCTGCTATAGATGGGGTATAGGAGCTCTTCCAGATAGCCATATCATTCGCAAACTTGGAGCAGAAGCAAATATTTTGATCAGACAGTGGCAATAAGTTATACGATCACGTGCGTGATAACATGCTTTCATTAGTTTGAAGTATTCAAATCTAGATTCTAAAGAATAAATATTTAATACTTATTCTTATGATATGATGCCACAGAATCTACTATTAATATCACTCATATTTCTACAGCTAAACTTCTCTGAGGTATAATCATTTAGCTTCGAAAATGCCATCCTTTTAAAATAACAGAAAAGAAAATGGGAGCTGAACTCACAAAGTATCATTCTTCTCTTGTTTGTTTGTAGTTTAAACACAATGCTACACAATGGGCTGTCTGTGCTCTGCCTACTACGAGTATCAAAACCAATTTCTAGCGTTGGAAGTCCGCAGACATGTCACAGTGATACTGCTTTTCTCTTAATTTTTCTAATCATAGTTCAATGAATTCTAATGGTAGAGAGCGCTGATAACAGTTGCTTCCAAGCATGGCTGCGTCTGTTATTGTGGTAAGATGTTCATGTATTTATACATGTAAACTAAGGTATCATAATTAGACTATAGTATAATTATTTTTCTTCACAGCATTTAAGATTATCTGTGTTTGTTATATCAATATCGATATTGCATACAACTCGACAGGGGGAGTATTTTATTTGTAGAAAGTTTAACATAATGTTAGGCGTTTATACAATAGTATTGATACCAATAGACTAAGTTAGGCTTAAGTTTAGCCCAAATAACGGGTTAGGTACTTTTTCTTCCTTTTTTTTTTATAATAGAAGTAATATTAATGAAAAGATAAGTTGGTTTGATGATGTTAGTTAATATTAAAAACAGCGTAATACAAAAACATCTTTAATTACGAACGTTTTGGTATTGCTTCAAATTCCATCATCAGTGTTAAAACTCAAAAAACTAGTTCACATGTTCTAATTAAAAAAGCAACATTAGTTAATAAGAGAGTAGTTTTCTTATACAACCAAAGGTTTAAAATGATGGGAAGTATGATGGTGGTAGCACTGTCTGTGTAGTGTGGGTCACCCCTCAAACAGCTAGTACGAACTTCTCTTGCAGAAGGATTCTTGAGGTCAATATAATGCCATGGTAATGTGACTTTGCCTGGTACTGTGATCGCCATCTCGACAAAGGGGCAACGAGTAGTGAAGCAAGTACAGCAGCGTGTACACAATTTATATAGGTCTACCATATACATATGTTACTGCTGAAGCTGCTGTGCAAATTCCTCAATTATCGTTCGTATATTGTTGTTTGATATTCAGCTTATCAATTGCAATGTCTTATCAATATGTGGAGAAGTTATTTGCTGAGGCATTAGCGAGATACTGAGTAAATTTACAATTAACTGGACTTGATTCTTGTCCCTACCATCATTCTGCCTACTCATTGGTCAACAGCCCGACCAAAAGGCCAAGTGTGCATTACCCGGATGTGTACAATTATCTTATGTTAAAATAAAACAATTGGAAGACAAGATTTACATGATATAAAATGAGCATAACACACATAGTTATAGTAAGATTTTGGCTCCCACAACTTTTCTCTTGCTTCCTGCATTCCATGGTTCATAGGTTTCAGCCACAACACTGTTCTCTCCTTTTGATCATTCAGTTAAATCTTGATACTTGATCCCTGCCTGGCTTTGTTAAGGCCCGTTTGTTGGAGTATTTTGTCAATGAATTTTCTTCTCTTCGGTGGACCTTACTGACCTTGGCTTCTCTCCTTTTCATTAACTTTAGTGGGTTTGGAACAACAAAAGTTCATCATAAATGCAAATAGTTGTTATGAATATGCATCTAGACAGTAGACAAGTTCACAGAATGAACAAAATTTTACTTTGTCATGCTATTTGTTTGCCCCTTTGCCTCATTTGTTATGCAGACATTGCATTGTGGGAGGGCAAAGTTTCTGGATGCCGACCTCAAGAATGGGGTTGTCACCTTCATTGCTGTCTTCTAGTAGAGTCAAGGTCAGAAAAACCATACAGTCTGGTTACGGCTTAACCACACTACATTTTCTGGCTCGCCGACCACTTCTTTTCAGTTGCTCAGTAGGTTATGCAAAAATTCCACCCATCAGTGCGACACTTGGGGTTCTTTTGCCTTTCCCTGTCTTTCCTGTTCTTTGGTTGAGACAAAATGCAGTTCTTCCATAGGTGTGTGTCTTTATGGAGACCCTGATGTCAGGTGTCACACTAAATGAACATTTTCTGAAGGGAGCTCTTCTAGGTTGATGTTTGTACTGGCCTCTTTCACCATTTCAATAAGGGATTCTACCTATTCTGTGTGTGGAGGTATCATCTCAGAAGTTAACATTTTCCTTACCTGAAAATGCATTTCCAATAGATACTTATCTTCACACACTTTCCCACTTCCAGTACACTTTCTTTTTGCCTTATCTGAGAATGAAGTTATTTTGAGCAAAAGTGCGGTGTTTCCAAACTTTATGTAGGGGTGCTCCCCAAATCAGCATTATTTTTCTTGGGGCTCCTCTCTTCTTCATACTAAATAATTTTCACAAGTGATAATAATAGCAAATATATTAGTTTCTTTGCTTCTCTTTAATCAGTTTTTTAGTAAATATTGGCAGGAAAAATTAAAGTGTTAAAAATTTATTTGAAAGAAAAAGATATTAAAATTGTGAAACCAGTCACTTACTTTTATAAGTGTGATGTGTGAGCTTGCTTTTTAGTACAAAGTTCCTCAAATCATGGAGTTATTGATGAAACAGCACACTGTACTACCAAACCTATCTTTTCCCTAATCCAGAACATTCCTTCCTTTCCAAGATCTAGGTAGCTTGTGAGGGTAAGTCCTCCTTTTCACCCATTTCACATCCCTCTATTTCTCATCTCTGTCCTCATTCTGATCTGGATAAACTTCTGTGTCTGGTGCATGCCCTTTGTTGTTATATTGCCTGCACAGTTTCTTTCAGGAGTTCCTGTCTTTTTTTTCTCGTGGCAACCCTCTTCCTATCGGAATCTTTCTCCCTTTACCCTTACCAATTGGGTTTGTTATTTAATCAAGTTGGCTTATTTCTCCTTCTCCCCTTCCCAACGTGCTTTATTCAGTGTTACCTCCCATCAAATCTAACACCTCACCTTTTCCGTTGCTTCTTGTCTTCTTTGGCCTTTAGAGGAGATTCTGCAGTAGTTCATCTCCAGTTACTTTATGCCATGGTTTCTGCTTCACAAGAATATTGCCTATCATCTGTGGTTATACTTCAGAGGCCCTTGCTTCAAACTTCATCTCCTGGATCTCCCTCTGTGGCAAGTGGTGTCTGACCAGGTATTCTTTATGTAAACAAACAAATCTGCACTGTATGCCATATTGATTCACACTCTCTTTCTATGGCTCCGCATGCTCACCTTCAAGATTGGGTGTTCCATAAAATCACTGGATGGTCAATAACCTTGTGATATTTGCTTCATAAATAGGCTCGTCCCGGACTGTACCGCCCATAGACGGCATGGGTAAAGCAGAAGGGCATAGCTGCCCATCCCTGCCATGCCTCGACTGAATAATTTGATATGGTCTGCTTTTCAAAATAGGGTTTTGTGATCACCCATTGCACTGTCTCAGGTGTGTAGCAATTCCTCTGGACTCTCCAATGCACTCTTCCCCCCTCGATTTCAGTGGATTATGGGAGTCATTAGGACTTGCCAGTTCCAAGCTGCTGGGATGGTTGACCATGGAGGCATCCTGATGGATGGGTTCCACCTAGATGGCTATAACCATTCAGTTCAGAATAGTGTGGGGGTTTTCTGTCGGTGTAGATTGAGTGACATATGCCACAGAGTGAGACGTCTAAATGCAGCTCACACTTTCGATTGGGTACCCTCGTGCGGGATGGTTTTGGTAGTCAAGTGAACCAATCAACTTAAGTCCTGACACAGGTTTGGGGTTGTCCATCTTCCTCCCTTGATTCTTTCTTCTGTGTAGTGGGTCACGGAGGGTATACATTAGATTTTTCCTTTTTTTTTCTCCTGGACACTCCCTCATTCTCTCTTTCGATGGGGTTTTGGATGTAGTTGACTTACCGGGTACGGTCTGCCTCGCCCTCACCATTCTACACCATGGGATGCATCCTCCATTACCCACTTCTGTGGGATTGAGTTTCTATACTTATCTGGTTGGAATCACTTTCTTGGCTTGTTCTCTCCCACTCGGATGTGCTTCCTTCCTTTTCCACCATGTTTGTTCCTAGCTGTTCATGGTGGAGAGATAAATGGTTCAGAAGTGGTGCAGTGCCTTTCCTCAGATCATCTGATCTGTTTCTCTCATCTACAGAAGTATCCTTTGGATGCTTTCATGGGGTACGTCTGTTCTTCCCCCACGATGGTTCCTCCTCCTTTTCAATGTGGGATTCTTGCTAATCTTGTGAGAAGAGAGAAGTACCATGTTGGAAGTTATAATTTTCTAATACTGAAAATGTATTTCTGATAAGTACTTCCCTCCGTTCACACTTCCCACCATCCTCCCCATTATTTTCCAGTGCTTAAATCATCTGCCAAACTTTGAAGTGATGTTCTGTAGTGGCACATATGTCACATGATAGTAGTGCTCTCCTGTAGGTGGAGAGATGATGCATCTTTGATTCCAATGGGGGGGAGGCCTGTGGCATGCATTATACAGAAAGTTTGAATACAGAGGGCAGCACAAAACAGGAAAAGCTAATCTTGTGAGAAGAGGGAAGTACCTATTGGAAATACATTATCAGTATAGGAAAATTATAGCTTATCTTTACACAAGTCATGCATTAAGCCCCATTTTAAATACTGTGTAAATGTTTTGTCTCCTTTTCTAAAAAAAAGAATATTAATTGATTGGAAAGAATTCCGAAGACAGACGTATATACTAGAGAATGATTCCAGATGTGGAAGAGTTATCTTACAGGTACAGGTTAAGATCTCTTAATTTGTTTTTCCTGAGAAAAGTAGGGTAAGAGGTGAGCTTACTTAAGTTTGTAAGATTATCCAGGGGATCAATAGGATGAAGGCCTCTAATTTATTTGTGTTGTATTATGAAGATAATACAATGAAAAGACACAAGATTTGGAAAAGACAGGCTAAGCTCCAGTTAAGGCATTTTTATTTTTGTAACTGGATGGTTGACTTGTTGAATAAGTTGCCATTGACAGTGAGAGAGACCAGCATTTTAAAGAAACTTCAGAGATAAATCAGTAATTTCTTGAAAAATAAAGGGTGGGTTTAAGATTTTACTTTTCTCATGGGTGAGTGTTTAACAACAACCTTGCATGACCAAATAGGTCATTGCTTTGTATATGTTGTGTTTTCTTTATTTTTTCAAATGAAGTAGGACAGTGAATATTAGTTATTTCATTTTCTAGGGGTAATAAGGGAACATTTTTGCTACATCTAGTTACTACTTGAAACCCATGTCCAACACTCCCTTAAGCCATCTATGGGCTTCTTAGTAAGAATCAGATATTCATCAGTGCTTGATGATAAATGTTAATCATCTCAGGATGTTTCCAGCTGAACCAGAGTAGCAAGTCTTTTATCTTTTCATGGAAGTTCAAAGCACTGACTCTATGTTATAAAAGAAAAAGATGTACCCAAAGGACTTTTTTTGGGAAACGTCAGCTGAAAAAGTATATGGAACACTGTAGCAGGATAACCAAGCACTCCTTCATCAAGAAATGTGATGGTGACTCAGTGTTGTCTTATTAGAATGAATCAAAATCTTCACTCACCCTTAAACTCCTATGTTGTTTCAGCTTCTACCACACCTGAAAGCACACCATTTCATTGGTCACCCACCTTTTTATTAAAGTAACTGTCGTAACTAGAGCTGTATCTCGAGTTCACCATCTTGTTGAGCCTACAAAGCTATACATGATGATGTAGACCCTAAGGAAGATGATGCATATCCATCCAACAAATGCTTCAACTTCTCTTTGTTTCATGAAGCTTATTACATTCACCAATAGCTTCTATAATTACAATATTTTTATCACTTGTCCACATTTTGAAAGCCTTAAGAATTTACAGTTTTACATTAAATATGTTAGAGCTGGGAGTGGAGGAAAAAGTGATTAATTTTACAAGCAGTTATCATTTCCTTGAATTTACAAGCTTTTTTCAATGTTATTGCTTTTAAGCCTGAAGAGTAAGAAATATTGTCAGAAATTTCAGGCATGTTTATGTTTTTTAATCCAAACTATTATATATTCATCTTTGTGAAAAAACCAGTAGGATGTTTAATTAAATGATTCTCTCTTCAATTGAATTCATTTAAGAATATATTACTTCATGATCATGATGTGTGATTATTCTTTATATCACAAGCTTGACTTCACTGTCATGCACTGTTAAATTTTATTTTGGATGGCCAACCTTATTTGTAAGAACTGAAATGAGAAACTTGTAGAATAGAGATATGAAGAAAATTTAATATATACTTTTTTTAGATATTGAACGTTTATTTATGATCATTAAGTTCAATGTTTTTAAGCACTTTCATTTCAACAGAAAGTCGCATATACCAAATTAGCTTTAATTGATAGCCTAGCAAGAGATGGGTATTTAGTATACAGGTTGACAGATACCAAACAAACATAAAATATGGTTAACACAGTTGTCCTTGTACAATCATACTTGAGAAAAGAAAAAATTATACCCATCCTTTAATATTTAAGAAATCAATGATGCCCCTTCTTAAACACTGTAAAGCACTAGTCTGCACTACTGTCAGTGGTAATTCATTTCGTAAACCACTCACCTAGTTAGAAAAATAAAACTTCTCTGAGCTAAAGCCTAGCTTGTCTTTTCTAAATCTTAAATTTGTCCTTTCAGTCTGTTATATTTAAAATTTATTAAAAAGAAATTGAAGGTTTTTACCTTTCAATACATACATAACCACGCAACATTTTTGCCTTTTTACTGTGATCACCATCAAGCATAAGAAAATATTGATAAATATTTTTGCCTTATTTTTTTACTGTCATTTACTTGGTGATGACTTATGTAAAGAGTCATAATGTTGCATGGTCATATATATATATACATTTGTTTGTGTGTAATAAACATCTAACAAGTGAGATACATATATAAGATATGGAAAACAAGGGACCATTTGGACCTTCCAAGTTGTCCTTTCACACCAACCCTTGAGAAAAGTAAAAATTTAAGTCTATCCTTTTTTTCTAAGGAAGTCATTGACTACCCTCATAAACCTGTGTAAAATGTTGGTCTCTACTACATCCAATGGCAACTCATTCTACAGGACAGGAGCTCCTTTAGAAAAATAAAATTGTCTTAACTGGACCCAAGTCTGTCTTTTTTTTTTAAACCTTAGACTTGTGTCCCGATGTCTTCAGAGTCTCTAGAAAAATAAATTTAGAGATTACCCTTCCACCTCTGAATTATTTCATAGTATGTATCTCTCCTCTGAACCCTTTCTAATCAGTTAATATCCTTTCTTAAATAAATTGTACATACCATTCCAAGTGAGACCTAACTAGTAATTTGTATAGGCAGATAGTTACCTCTTTTGAGATGTAATTAATATGCATATAAATACACCCTTAAATTCTTTTAGCTTTACTTCTAGCAGCAAAACATTTCTTTGATGGTTTGAGTGACTCATCTGCTAGGAAGGATGCTTTTCTTCAGAAAATGTTTTGATTGTGTTCCCACCAATATTATGTGTGTGGTTCAAATTATATAACCCAAACATATTACCTTTACCTACTATGGTTAAAGGTCATTTACCAACTATTTTTCCAATTTGCATATTGATCCAAGTCATTCTGTAATATCTCAGCATGCTAAGTACAGCTAGAAATACCCAAGAGTTTAATATCATCAACAAACATTACTAAATACATCCCACCAATACCATTAATCTAAATAAGAGGAACAAACGCCCAGTCACTGACCCTTAAGGCATTCCACTAGTAATAAGGGTCCAGTATGACTGTACTACTTTATCAACAGCTTCCTTTCTCCCATTCAATCACCTCACAATCCAATTAACTGGTCTTTCCCAGTCTTTACTAATATGATTTTCTTAGTTAATCTTTTGTTTGGCATATTATCAAATACTTTTTGAAAATCTGAATACACGAGTCCACCCTCTTTCTTTCATTCGGGTAACAAGTGACTAAATAAAAACAGTATGAACAATCGTCAACAGATGGTGAAAAATTTCAAGATCTTGTTATGTGACTCACAGCACAGTGGATGACCACAGTAATTATAAAACATATGGGGATTAGTACAAAGTAATTATAGAACTTCTAAAATAAATCAAAAACTGATGAAGGAGAAATCACTCTTTAAAAGTGTTTAAACTTTTGCATAATTTTTAAACATTGGTGTTTTGTGACCATAAAACTTTGGAAAAACTCATTCCGAAACACACTTACCTCCTTACTATAGCTTTACCCCTACAAAAGTTACGCTTTTCTGCCTATTTAAGCATTGGTATGAATCTCACCTTGCTTGCTTCAGCTTTTGTACTCCACTATATTACCCATACCAAGTTGAATATTGTGATTCTCTCCACCCACGTCAATGTACCCCCTATCCCAGATCCATATATAAGCTCCCTGTTATTACTTCCTGTTCACTTTTTTTTTATGGCACTTGATCATCAGTGTGGATTAGTATTAGTTATACTCACACATTAGACAATTTTTTTAGACCATTTCTTATTGAGCTTTGAGTTTGTTGTCTATGTTCTTTATTTTACATAAAAAATAAATATTTCTTATGTTTTTGGATATGAATTCACAAATTCATGTCTCTGACATGTAGTTGGCTAGTGCTTCTACTCTGCCACCTCTGGAGTCTAGTGTTACCCAAGCATGGGGGTGGGGTGGGGTGCTTTCTGTGGAGGTTGCCCAGTCCTTCATATGCAGAGAGGTAGAGTATTACATGAGTTGGCTCAGAGGGTAAGCTCACAACAGACCAGGGAAGGAATGGTGAGAATTTGGACACTACTTTTTTGGCACTTTTCAGACAGTTAATCACAAACCTAGGATGGACATCCCACCTCCTGCACCATTTTTGGAACTAGTACATCAAGTTTGTAATGTCTTGAGTATTTCTCCTGTAGTCTTTGATAGGTTGTTTAGGCAGTGTTCATAATGAATCTAAGTTTCAAATGGACAGCAAAGGCCATTTGCTTAAAACAGGGCCTTCACGATGGGAGGACTCTTTAAGAAGCGGTTTTAGCCCTCCTAGTAACT
>NW_013666092.1:441697-460736 GCF_000517525.1 Limulus polyphemus
AACGTTTCTACAACAGGCAGTTGCTGTCCATTTGAAACTTAGATTCATTATTTCTCCTGTAGCTTACGACTCTTCTTCTTTGTTAGGGGAAAGTCATCTGGCTGATTACCTGGTCTTTCTACTTTTGCCAGACATTGCTGTGCATGCTAGGACATTTGATGATCACTTGAGAGAGGGTGTTGCCATGCCTTTTCCTCCTTGTTTGTCAGATCAACATGCCTTAGCTTTCCATTGCTTGGAGAACCCATATTTGGATTCTGAGAAGTTAGATTCTCATCTTCCTATTTGGGGTTCCATGCCTGATGCCACTATTTGTTGTAACCATACTCAGTTTTCCCAAGTTTGTCCTTCCATTTAAAATAGTTTTGCATTTTTTATCTTCTTTGTAACTGTTGTCTAAGGTCTATCACAGATCATCTGCTCAATTTTCAGAGGATCTTGTCATTTATTGACTTCTACTTTGGTAAGGTTATCGGCTTCTGCTCTCTCCTTGGTCTCTTGGTAGGTTTGTTGCTGGGCTCTTTTGGATAGAGATGCCTTGCTTGAGGGGGTTTGACTTCCTTTTTTTCCCCATAGAGATCTCAGAGAAGCTTCTTTTCTCAGACAATTGATTCTTGCAGGTATTCTAGATTCCAAGGAATCTAGGGTGGATGTGGACTGTCTCCACTCTTGTCTTTTGATCCTAGCCTCTCGTGTGGAGTGCAGACAATGGTAATGGTGTCTGTGACTACCCTATGGCATCCAGTCCTGTGAAGGCTCAACTCGGACAATTCGTATCAGTATGGGAGACCTTCACCTCAGATCATTGAGTCATTCATGTTCTTATGAGAGGATTAGTTCTTCATTTCACATCTCCTCCTGCATTCTCTCTCATACCTGTTGTCTTTCCACTTTCCAAGGATCCTCTTACATCCACAATTCAGGATCTTCTGCACAAAGTGGCTGAAGAGCACATTGACTCCTTTCTCAAGAGTTTGTATTTCTGTCTGTTTGTAGTTCCAAAGTAGATAGTGATTGTCAACCTGTCATCAACCTTTCTCATCTCAGTCATTTCTTCCATCTTCCTCAGTTTACGATGGAGTAATTTCTTTCCATTCGGTGGCTCTTTTCACCCAGTCTGTGGATGACTAAGTTTGATGTCACTGATGCCTATCTTCATATTCCAATTGCAGAGTTTTCAAATCATCTTCACTTATTGGGCATTCACATTATATGGATGACTGTCTTCATCTCACTCCTTCTCGCCACTTGGCAGGACTTCACACTTGAGCTCTTTTATCCGAAACTGCAAGAGCTGGTTTTATCATCAAAAAGGGGAAGTCTATTCTTACTCCCACATAGTACCTTTTCCATTTAAGATGTGTTTGTGATTCATGTTCACAGGACTCTTTACCATTCCACTTATGTTCAGCAGGTAGAGAAGGAGATAAGGCTTTTTCTCCTATTTATCTTCCTTCCAACTCTCATTTTTATGACTGCTCTGATCCAGTCTCTCTGGTGTTATTTTGCACACACTGAAGAGTTTCGGGGCTCATGTCACCATTTGTTTCTCCACTGGGATTCTACAGTGTCACATGACTTATCACTTGTCACTTTTACAGGTTGGGTTCATCAATTGGTTCATATTGCTTACTTTGTAGTTTCATTGGAGGAGTGGAGGCTTTTTTTTGGGTATCATCTCAACAAGTTCACCATATCTCAATATCCCTGGTGGCTTTGTTGCATCGCCCGCTGGAGGAGATTGTATAGTCTGGTATGTGGACCATGCTTAATACATTTATTTCTCATTATTTACATGATTTGGTAGTTGCCTCCTCAAATGGTTTTTGGTTACCTCCTGTGGCTATTCTATATGTCCCAGTTAGATTGTGAGAGAGTTGAGTGACTTCATTTCTTTTGTGTTTGTTTCTATTCTTTTTTAGGGACCCTCTCGTCATTCTGATTTGGATCCCACTCAGTGGCAGGTGTTGCCTGGCCAGGTATGCTTCATTCAAAATCCGCACTAGCTGCCAGTAGACCGATAAAAAATTTTCATAGTAGAAACAAGCTCTGTTGAGATGGGGTTTTCCATAAAACCACCTTGTGGCTTTCCAGGTGGTAAACAATTATATACACTACTGGACTGCCACTCATGGACTATTATGAGTAAAGCATAAGGGGATTTTCCCCATCCCTGCTGACCCCTGGATGGAATAAATTGGGATCGTTTTGCTTTTGAAAATAGGGATTGTGATTCACCAATTGCACTGTCTCTGGAGTATCATTCCTTGGGACTCCCCAAGTTATCCACATCCCCCCCCCCCATCTGTAAACTTAGATGAGAGCAGAGGCAGTTAGTTCAGGCAATACTATCATGTGGTTGTTGATATCATGTGATCGATAGCATGCACTTGTTACTGTGAGAGTAAATAAATTATACTTATCCCACATTTCCCGGTACAAACAGTAGGGAAGTTAGGTTAGGCACATCTGATTCCTGAGTTTTGGGGCTGACTCCTAAATCTGAAAATATTTGTCAAGGCCTGTGTTAAGGGATTATTGATGCATAGATTGTAAACTTTGAAATGTTAAGGAATTCTGCACTCACAGAAGTAATTGCAAAATATTCTGTGCTCAGAGAAATTTTAAAGAACCATTTACTCACAGATTTATTATATAATACAGAAAAGAATATGAAAGCTACTCTTAGCTTGAGATAGAATGTTTTTAGGAACTTTTTAATCTGTAATACTTTTAATGTTTTTAGTTGTTTCAACAGTAGGTTAACTTGTTTTTGTTTTGTTTTTTAAAGGACAGGAAAACACAAATAAGTCAGGCTTGTCAGTCTGGAGAAGAATTTGCCAGAATCTACTATGAGAAATTTGACAAGCAGCGGCATGTAGGTGGAGAAATTGTCTCTAAGTTCTCTACAACATTCTTGACTTTGTAGGTGATGAAATTGTCTTAAAATTCTGTTCTGCATTCATGACTTTGTATATGAAGATATTGTTGGTAAAACCTGTACAACATTTATTGTTCTGTAACTGAAAAAATTGTCTATAAATGCATAAAATATTCCTTGTTTTGTAGGTTAAGAGATTTTTAAGTTTCTCTAACATTCATGGTTTTCTAGGTGAAAAACTTTCTCTTAAAATATGTGTACCATTCATGAATTTGTAGATAAAGAAGTTGTTTCTAAATTTTGTGTAACAATGATGATTCTGTAGGTGAAAAAAATGGTCTCACTGTAGTGTGGAATGTTTTGTTGTTTGTAGTCATAAGTTGTTTTGATGTGTTTTGTTACGTACTGTCACAGTGTATTCTGGAGGGATTTGCTGTATACAGTCACATTGTACTCTAGAGTGTTTGTTTGTATATACAGCCATTGTGTTCTAGATTAATATTTCTCAGCCTGTTTGATACCAGGGACTGGCTTGCTGCCTCCCTAAACTGTTGTAGACCACTAAAAGGCAAATACAATAAAAAAAACATTACAATTTATGTATGAATATTTTATCAGCTTTAGTCTGTTCATTTTCATGAAATCCCATGGATCAAGGTGGTTGTGATAGGCCAGCACTGGTCCACTGACCAATGGTTGAAAAACACTGTTCTAGAGGGGTTTGTTTTATATAGTGAAATTGTATTATTCAGTCTTATTATATTAAAGTGGGCACAGAGATGATGAATGCCAGTTCTATCATCAGCACATTTATTTCAGAACAACAAATTAATGCATTTTGAATCATACTTCATCATCACCCTTAGCTGAAAATTCTTTAATTAAAACAAACATTAAAGTGAATGCTATTCATACTATAACAATGGAATATACTGGAATGGACAGCAACTGTCTGTTGTAAAAAAAACAAGTGTAGAGGACGACGTTTTGAACGTCTTTCGTCTGCATGGGTTCAGACATGTAAATGGCAATTTGTTTACCAATATAAGTGTAATTGATTCATGGACATAACAGGGTTGAAATGAAATTTTTATTCTTAAAGGGGTTCATCAATCAAACTTTAATATTATTCTTAATTTAACCTGTGTGTAAAATGATTTGATTAATTTTGTAATGTGTTCTCTTAAGGTTCCCTGAAGATAGGAAGGGGAAGTTAACTGAAATGCCAAAATTTATCAGCCATTGTTACCACAGACTGTTGATACCAATAAAGAAACTTCCTCGTATATTATATATATATACATGACTTAAACCATCCATCAAGCTTTAACATTTTGCTATTTTCCCCAAGTAATGGGATAGCGTTGAACAGTTGGCATTGTTGAGAGCTTTTCATATTTGTTGTTGCATAAAGTACAAGTTATTTTAAGTAGTAGGGTTTCAGGAAAACTGTTATCTTTTAAGATATTCTTTGTAAAGGTTATTTCTTTGTGTAGATTTTTGTAATTGAACTAGATTTTAAAAGCATAGTCTAGAAGAGTAAGTACATGATTTTAATTACAGTTGATTAAAAAATGTTCAGCTAAGAAGTGATGATGCACTAGGACTTAAAATGTGTTGAATGATTTTATGATTTGAATTAACATTGCTGATGATGTAATTAGTAACTTCTGAAACATCAAGTAATAACAAGTGATGTTCAACAAAAATAAAGAAAATGATATTTATTGTCTATGTGGTTAACTTGTGTACAGTACGACTAAGATTTATGTTTCATAAATCCATCATATTGTGGAGTAATTTCTTGTATGCAGTCACATTTTGTTCTGGAGTATTTTGTTGTATACAGACACTGTTTTCTAGAATGTCTGGTTGTCTACAGACACACTGTTTTCTAGAATGTCTTGTTGTATAGAGTTACTATGTTCTTTAATGTTTTGTTGTGTGTAGTCACATTATACTGTAGTGTTTTATTTAGTCACATTCTGTTTTGAAGTATTTCATCGGATGTTATGTGAACAAATGTTCTATTTAGTCCATTTGTGGCTTTTGGATTTGCTGTGCCTGGGAACAGTGCTTTTTTTTGGCTCCCCTGTCTGCATGAAAAAAATAGTACTCTGTAACATCCCATTCACCTAAATTTAAACACATGGCCTTCCACCTCATGCCATCTCATCTGTCATCTTGTAATTCCATTAATGAACCACACATGCACCACAAAGCATATAGTTAAAACAAAGCAAATTTCTCAGATAGAAACATACATTTATATCACACAAATCACATAGCCAATATAAGCTCCAGCTTGAAAAATTCAGAGGTTGCATGGGAAACTTGGCCATTTTGTTTATTGGTGTTTAGATGTTCTATTTTTGTGCCTTTTTTGCAGTAAGCTGGTCAATGATATGGTCAAAAGATTCTTTCTCGATCAAAAGAATGGCTAAGTTTATGTTTATGATTTTTAACTTACTGAAAGATCTCTTCCAATGTGCAACAGAACCAGGCATTGTCTATAAAATTTGCAAGGCTGTTCACAGGTTTGGAAAAACATCTTTCCCCTATTGCCTTCAGCAACTTTTTTGGAGTTTCTGGTAGTGAAGCTTCTGAATTTTGTTATTTCCAAAACAGCATATGGCAATCCAATATATCTTGATAAAGTGGCTTTCCCATGACATCATATTCATATGTATTGGCAAAATCAGCACACCTGAGTAGCAGTGTGTCTAGATCAATGTCACCACTGATGAGGGATTTGACATCCAATTCATATCTTGAAATCATTTGCTACAATCCTGGATTTCATGAACCAGTCTGCCTAAAGCGAGGTTTATTATCCTGCTTATATCTTGCACAAGAGTTAGTCCCTAATCCGTTGCTTCCTCACCAGGTATTGTGTCTATGTCTAACACATCTACCAGTAGTGATGTCCCATGTTTCAGCAAACTCAAGGCCATTGTTAATTGTGAAGAGATCAACTTATTGCTAATTCAAATTCAGAGACATTTTTCAACAACATTGAAATTTTGTCAGACCTGTTTCCAAAAGTGTAAGAAATAAACAAAATGAAAAGCCAGAAGACTGTTAAAGAGTGTCCCAGCTTTTGCTCTTGTATCAGCTGTCTCTAGTTCACCTTCATTCAGAGATTGAAGAAGCTTAATAAGATCCTCAGATGAACTTACAATTATGTACACCACCCCTTCTATAGCACTCTAATAAGTGTAAGATTCTTTTTTCACAACTAAGTTCAGTTTTTCTTTCATCTTCTTCCATTGAGTGGTTGATCCAGAGAAGAAGACATATATTTGTTCTACTGCTCCAAAGAATTTCATTATGAAGGAATCAACGGATGCTGTATGTATTCCTGCCAAGTGAAAAGAGCGGTTGTCACAATTTATAAACGTTGCCTTGGAGTTTCTCTCACAGAACCTTGCTTGAATGCCACTGAGATATCCTGACATAACAGCTGTGTTGTCATACATTTTAGCCCAACAGTCAAAAAAATCCAACCCATATTTACAAATTTTCTCACTGATTATGTCCTCATATCCAGTAGCTTCAATCTTCTCAAGTTCCAAGAAATTGACAATGTTTCCCATGTAACTACTTCATCAATGTCTAAATTAAGTTGGACATAGCGAATTATTTCGGACAGTTGCTCTGTGTGTGACGTATCAGTAGTTGAGTCGAAAAGAATACCAAAGTATTTTGCTTCCTTGATCTCACCTATGATTTGTTTCTAACTGTGTTGGATAACAGAGAAATGAATTCATTTTGGAGGTTGTGTGATAAATAGGACAATGAGTGTGGGTTTTCTCGACCTTTCAATAGATGGTGGGCTATCACTAGATCATAGTTGACAAGAACTGTTAGAAAATCTCTGGGAATAGGATCGTCCATGTTCTCTACGTGACCTATTAAAGCAAGGTTGTGTAAAGAGAGGAGCTTTATCACGTCCAGAAGTCTCCTTAAAACCTCCCTCCAATGATATCGTTCGTCCCAAATTTGCTTGTTTAAGACTTCATACACCCCACCTTGTTCTGTCACTACCCGCTCCATCTCTTTCCATTTGTTGAATGCCCTCCAATGGTATGAATTTTCCTCAATATTTTTCAGGTTCTCTATTTTCTTCCAATTGGATAGACCAGATTCCAATTCAGAGGCCAATTTTGAATTTGAGGGACTGTATGAAAAGAGTAAACAATGGAAACAGATTGTGGCTTCTTTCATCACTGAATATGTTAGCTGTGTGCATGGAACAAGTTCTCCATTATGTAGGTCTTTGATGAACTATTTTTTGGTCAACCCTCGGTTCACAGCCTTTGTCCAGTATTCAGTGTTGTACTCTGTGGAGGATAACACCTGCATTATGGAAGGAGTTAGCCCAAAGTTTCAACATCACCTTTTTAAGAGATTATTCAATACAAGGTTACCCACTTGATGAAAATTTAATGTAACCAACATCCTTGAAAATCAGGACAGCTGGTTGAGTAAAGTTCAGATCAGAATCAGCTTTGGCACTTTCAGTCACACTGCAACTGAAATTGTTGTCTTCACCAGTTATCTCTTCTTTCTCATCCTAGCTCTTCTCTGGTTACTCAGCATTCTCACCTGGGTCTTCCACATTTCCATTGTTTATTTTGATATTCTCCCCTTTCATTGTCTCTTGACTTTGGTGAATCTGGACTTTCCTCTTTATCATCTTTTTTCTTACTCATTTTTTACCCCTTCTAAAAAGCAGTCATTAATTTACTTGATATTTTCGCTTCTACACATTCTTTAACTTTGTTTTATTTTCTGAATTCCACTAAATTTCTTTCCAATCATCTTTAATGGGTGGTTTTATGTTTGTAAGTAAAATTAAACTTTATATTGAACAATAGTTGATGTTGTAGGCCTACACTTGATGACCTTGTGGAAAATTTTTTGGATGCCATTTTAGGTCTTTAGAGTTATGTCCAATTACTATGGAAATTCAATGAGAAAATTGTATCTAAAACTGCAAGAAAATTTTAAAAAATTAAATCAATAAATAAAAGGATACAAATATTAAATGAATATCTGAAATAAAATATAATATTTAAAAAATTGGTGACTAGCACCAGATGGCGCCACCCTTTGGGTATCACCTGGAGGCAATTGCCCCCTACCAGTTTTCCTTTGCATCATCACTAGTTTTGACTCAGGTCTGTTACTTTCACCACATGCAAGAAAATTAAATAGCAATCCTCTTTTAATATAGATTGGACATTCTTTAATTTTTCAGGTTCTAGAATTTATTAAAAAGCATTGATGTTTAAATTTTATTATAAATAAGTAACATGTATTGGTGCCATAAAACCATAATTCCAAGATCATATTTCAGTATAAAAGACATTTTAGTGTACACAGTGTAACAGTAATATGAAACAAGTGTAGATTTATCTGAAGGTACAAAAATTAAACATTACAAATTTAAAATATGAAATTAGTGTGTCAGGCAGACCCCTCATCCATGATGATGTTTGTCTGAAATGTTGACCACTTGGTTTCATTCTCCTTATTCGGATATTTGTATGTGCACAGCATCATATCTATAATAATTAGTGGATATTGGATAACAATGTTAAAGCAGTGACTAAAATTCAATTCTGAAATATTAATGTTATTTTTTCTATGTGCTGAGTTCAATGTTTCTTGTGGATGCTGTTTTAAACAGCTTCTACTGATATTTTCATAACAAGTTTTATCAGATTGAGTGAAACTGTTCTGTGACAAGGGAATTTTGAATTGTTGGCAGAACTTACTAATCATCTCATCTTGATCTGTATTTGATAGTTTTCACTCATTTTTTTCAGTGTTTTTTTGTTAGACTGATTTATGGCAAAGGAATGATATAATCCTCCCAATTTTTGGTAGAACTTAATTATAATCTTGTTCTGATGCTATTTGCAACACATTTTAGTATTTTATTTTCAGTGATGGTTATAATAGACTGAATGAAGCTTTGTGAAAGTGAAATGATAGAATCCTTCTAAAACTTGGCTCAACTTATTAAACAAGTAGTTATGTTTAGGAAAATGGGTTTATTTAATATGATTTTGTGACAAATAGTTTAATACCTAAAACTCATCTAAGTTGAAATTAAATTTTCCAGTAATCTGTTCGAACAACAAATACGTGTGGAATCGTAGGAGATTTTATTGTTTGTTTAAGTTAACATGTGCTACTAATTTAAAAAAAGTGAAATAAGTATCCATTTTATATTTTTGGTTATCTTTCTCTGATGATGAGCTAAAGTTTTGAAATGCTAATATTTAAGTGTGAACAGAAATGTCTTTGAAATATTAAACTTGTATTGATTTTTCCACATTTTTTAGCTAATTTCCAACTTGTATGAACAGTCTGGAAACGTTGTCTGGAATGGAAACTATGTCACTGGAAGAGAAAATATTGGAAAGTTTTTTCAAAATCTCCCAGCTAGTGAAAGTGATCTTCTTAGCTTAGATGCTCAGCCAATTTTAGGTGGGTTTATGTGCAGATTAAAAAAAAATAACTTTTCTCTTTTGGATTAATACTAAAAGGTAACTTGAATTTGGATTATTGTTCTATAGTTGGCTTGTATTACCTAGTAAGGTTTATATTAGTTATTGCAATAAAGTTTCATTGCTTTGATTTTGAATGATTAATTACTAAATAGTTATTTATATTTCATTATCCTAATAATTATTTAAGTTGATATAACTATTTTTTTGTTAGTGTATATATGTACTTGTTTATGGAAAAACTTTCCACATTGATTAACTATGGCCTGAGAGACATAGTCTTAAGGTAGAATAAAATACTACATTATTTCCATCGTAGATGAATTTGTTCAAGGGCAGACAACAATCCTTGTTCATGCTGCTGGGAATATAAAGTTTTCTGGGAAGAACAGGTGCAAGTTTTCCGAGTCCTTCCTGTTGACAGCCAAACAGGGAAATGATGGAAGTGTGTGGAGAGTTGTGTCTGACACTTTCAGATTCCATGAGCCTCTTCCAACATGATGTGGCTTAGGAGTAAAGACCTAAAAATTCAAATATTTTTGTGTTTAATATCTATTGTATGAATATTTTGAAAATATATAGGTGTATCAGTTCTTTTATTAAAAATAAAACTTAAAATCCTTAAATCAGGCTGTAAGTCAATTTTTATATGTAAAACAATAATATACTAAAATTTTTGATATAATACCTTACCTATTCTCACATAAAAACTTTTCTTCATTATTACTGCCCTCTGTATGATCACCACTAGCCTTCATACATATGTGTTGTAGCATGTAAATAATTATGTGAAAACCATCGACCAATAGGAGTATGACACATTCTCCTTGCGCAGCTATCTCTATCCTTGATTTATAGAGTCTAACCTCACTTTTTGATTTGGTATCCAAGTGGTTAGACTTACTGCTCACCGAGCTTTGAGATTTCGAATTTTGCTTAAACTTGTTCATAGTTTAGTTCTTAGTTCTTTATATGTAACTGTCATCTTTGGTAGTTTAAAAGCATTTCTATTTTGTAAATTTTTTTTTGTTTACCTAAACTTTCCATCTTGGGTTATTTACCCATTTCAAATTCAATTATGAATTTGCAATTTTATTCTTATGACTTCTTCAACTGCTTCTACTACTACCTTAGATCAACCACCTGTTGCTGTGACATCTGGTGTGACCAACTTAATGGCAAAGGAAGTTTCAGCAATAATTCGCCAGGATGATTGACAGGAAGATGAAGACTTAGACAACCTTTTCCCTCCCCCTTCCTTTGCTGTACAGTCCCATGCAGATGCGATTGATGCAACTAGATTTTTTGGACTTGGTTCTGTGAACCATCTCCTCCTTGGTTACATGGCATGCTTTCTCCTGAAAATTGTTTCTGATGTGGTCTTTCTTCCGCTCACACAAAGCTGTCTCAATCTTCTTTCTGTCTCCTAAGCATTGCTAAAAAATTTTAATGCTCAGTGCACCATCTGTATACCTCAAACATTTTGCACCACTTTTGAACATGTATATAACATGTGACCACCTTCCACTAGTAGTATTGTGCTACCTGTATTGGTACAGCTAGCTCCCTCTAATGTTCCTGCTCATTGCTCATTTTCTCAACTGGCATATCGGTTAGATGTGTGTTTTTCAAATGTGACTATTGTTTGCGATTGTACTTCTTTAACATTTCAATACCTTTTTTAACAGTTTTCTTTTACTGTGTTTGCATACAATTACTTCTCTTAAAATGCTGATAATTCCTACTCCTAGCTTGCGAACATCATCGATCAGATTTTTATGCTATTAATGTTACCAGAATCCTCTACCATTTCTCTTATGTCATCATATATCCAGACTGGTCCTTCTTCCTGGGTAGGCCATTTGGTTTTCACACCCATTCCTTTATCTTCCATCTCCTAATTGTACCCCAATTTTATTCCCGATCAGCTTCCTTGTCAAGTTTGTTCTCTGTTGTGTTATATGGCACATACTACCTTCTTTTGAGGTTCATGTTTTTGACCTTTTATTCCCTGGAACACTTCTGTTTCCCACACTTTATCCCCTGTCACACTAACTGGTTGGGTTTATCTACTCCTTAGGCTGGCATATTCAGACTTAACCACAGAAGGTTACTGCCTCCTTGATGTTTCTTTCCTCAAATTTGCCATATCACCATGTCTTTGGCTGCTTGTCTTTGCCATCCATTGGAAGAAATTGTTAGGGCTGGAATGTGGATTACTCCCTGTTCCCTAGTCACTCATTATCTGCACTATCTGGCTGTATCTTTCTCAGGTGGATATCATATCCCTCCTGTGGCAATTTTACAAATGTCCATTTGCCTTTGACTGGGGTATGTCTTTTCACAACATTTCATTTATATTTTCTTTTCAGGGACCCTCTTTTACCACTACACATAGGATCCCACTTTGTGGCAAAGTGTTGCCTAGTCAGGTGTGTTTTTACTCAAACCTGCACTATATACCAGTGGAGCTATAATGCTCAGTGTATAGATTGGATGTTCTGCAAAACAACTAGTGGTATATACTTATGTATCTCTAGTGGTGGACTGTCACTCATGGACTATCATGAATAAAGCCAAAGAAGACTTTTGACTATCCCTGCTGGCCCTTTGATTGCATACATCGGGGATAGTCTGCTTTTCAAAATAAGGAATCATGGACAACCATTGCACTTTCTCCAGTGTGATATTCCTCCTGACTCCCCACCACATTTACTTCCCCCTTTTTTCTTTAAGTGGAGTCCTTACCAGTTCCAGTCACTGGTGTGGTGAACCAAAGAGGCTCCCTCCTGAGTGTGAAGTAGAAACTTACCTTAAAATACAACCACACATTTATCTACTCAGTAAGAAGAGGGCAAAGCTGGGTTCCCTTCCCCTGAATGCTTATTCCCAGATGGACTGATTGCCAGTTGGAGCAGGACCAGCTTACTCGGGATCATCTTCGTAATACTGGGTTCCAGTTGACACTGCCCTGTTCCCACTGTTGAATGCAGTAGAGGCCCCCTTCTCATTAATTCCTGTTGCTGTAGGTTTCCTTCCCTGCTCCTACAGTTGAATTTGGGGGACTTCTTTTGCTTTGTAATACTGGCAATGGGATGTATGTACACTGTTCCTACAGTTGAGCAAGTGTTCCACATCCTATACATAATCCTGGATGCAGGATGTGTCTTCCCTGCATTTACAGCTGGGTGAGTTAGAATTTCTGCTCTTAATACTGGTTATAGGTATTGCCCTGTTCTTATGATTGAGTTCAGGCAACAACATGACTCCATAATACTGGTTTCAGTTTGTTGTACATTTTGCTCCTATGGTGGGTTTGGGAGTTTGTCCAGTTTGTCCTTTTCGTAATATTACCAGTTGTTTGGCATATGATGCTCTGTCAACTTACAGTTGGGGTTGGTGTATGTATATCACACACTCCATATGCTCTAGCTACAATGTTTGTTAGTCTAACTTCGTTTTTATCTAGGTGATCCTCAACTTCTTAATGCTGAGGATGGGCTGTGGAACCTTCTCTGTCCAGTTTAGGTTGGGTAGATACCTAGCCAAGGCTAGTTATTTTTCTCCATTCTTGTATATATTTTGATGAACTGTCCCTTTACTTGCCATTTCTCCTCATGTGGGCATCAAATTTGCTTTGGGTTTTCCTTTCATAGAGCAGTTCTTTACCAAAGGGAGCTGGCTGATTTCCAGTCTTGTGTGTGTGATGGAGGACAATTTGAACTTGTGCCATTTTACTATGAATTGCACCTCTTGGAATGTATTAAGCTTGTGTACATCCTTTTTTTTCCACCCACATCAGGATCATTTCCTTCTTACAGGGGAAAAAGCATGCCTGTTCCAGAAGTAGTATGGTGCCCCACATGTGTGCTTTGGCTTTGTCTCTGTGCGCACCAGTTGTTTCTAGGTGGTTGCGTTCCATTTGATTTCACTGTTAAGTGCCTACACTGGCCCCTCCACCTTTTCAGTATAGGATTCTAGGTCTCAGATGATGTCACTAAAGCTTTTCTGTTCAATGCAATATGACGATCAGTACAGCTATTAAATGATGTATACATTACAATATCATAAACAGCACAGCTAATAATGTATGCTTTTGATCATCCCTATTAAAAATGTAAGGGACCTTTGCAGAGGTAAGTTCATGGGGTGTCTGGATGCTTTTAGCAGGAAAGTACATAAAATTTGAAACGTAGTACTACACCAATCAAAATATATTTTGTGAAATTTGAATTTCTGGCCATCATTTTTCACCATAGAGCAAAAGTAAACAAATAAGGCTATCCTCAGCTCTTCAACATAAATTCTTATTGAATCTACTGTATTTGGTAACAAAATGTTATGCAGCATAAATATGCTTCTGTAGTGCACATTTGTTTCATTATACAAATAATTTCCAAAGAACTGTCCATGTTTTTTATTACTCTTTTATAAAAACAATAACTGGTCTTTATGTTTGTATGTTTATGTATAGGTAAATATTATGTACAAAATCCGTATGTAAATAAGTGGATTTTATAGCATTTTCACTTAAATACAGTACATGTTGAGAGGTATTGGTATGCTTTTTTTGTCTTTGTACTGATTTTTAATAAACTTATTCTTAGATGAACAAAACAAGGTGTAAGAATTATGTTTAAAAAATTATATACACAATGAAACTAATTGTTAAAATTACATTTTATGAAATTTAAACTATATAACTTTTGCAACTTGATAAAATTTTCTGGATATTTAGTGTTATGCAACTTCAAAAAGTTAAGTTTATACTTACCCCCACCTGCATTAACAAATACTTCAGCTGTCATCTCTTACATCACCCAGCAGGGGGCACTTGTTCTTGGTCCCTATATTTTCAAACATTGGACTTTATTGGCCAAAGCCAATGGATTCATCTGCAGGCTTTCCATATTCTTGGTAAATTTAACCTGGTTGTGGATTGGTTATCTTGTCCCAACAGGATTATCCCCACAGAGTTGTCCTTCAATTCATAGGTCTTCTGTTGGGTATGCTCCAGATGGATGCTTTTGCCACCCATCAGAGTACAAAACTCCCTCTTTTGTGGACTACTTTCCTGCATCTTTCAGCTTTAGCAGTCGATGCATTCAACCAAGACTGGAAGAACCTGTATTTTTATGTTTATCTTTCCATCTGTCTTCTTCCTCCATGTACTGTTCATCATTCAATCTACTTCTGATAGTACTATTTTGGTCAGCTCAAACTTGGTTTCCATTTCTTCAGCCTCTACAGTTAACACTACCTTTATCTCTTCCTCCTTCCCCATTTCTCCTTTGTCAACCTCACGTATACTAGTGTCATCCATTCATATGTACCATCCAGTTTCTCTTATTTCTCTTTCTGTCCATCCTTCCTCTATCTGTCTATCAGTATAAATGTAATGTTTTTTGCCATTGATCACTACATTGTGGCCTCATTCCTTCCTGACCTACTCTCCCTCTTTTTTCAGACATCTTATATTGGTTGTTTGACAAGGGTTTCTCTGTGTATACCATTGCAGGCTATTGGTCTGCATTACCCTCTTCCTTCTGTTTTTCCACGTTCTACCATATTTTCTCTTCTATGGTCAAATCACTTTTTTGTTCTGATTCTTTTTCCTCACCAACCTTCTCCCCTTCCAAATTTGAATCTTACTGTTTTCCTATATTCCCTGTCTCTTCCCCCTTTTGAACCTTTGGCATTTTGTTCCCCGTACCACCTTACCGTAAAAATCTATTTCCTACTTTTAGCATTGGAACGTTGTTGGTTGGGTGTGTTCACCATTAATGTCTCATGTATTCTTTGACACAGCATTTATGTCCTCCTTTACCCAGATAGAGCCTTCCTTCTCAAGACTTCTGCTACTTGTGAGGATAATTTTGCCTTCACTCCAATTTTCCTACCATCCATTTCACACAATTATTCCTACTCCAATCCGGATCGCCTCCTGTGTCTATTCCTTGCTTTTAATGTTATGTGGCATGCACAGTTTTTTCTGTGGTTCTCATTCCCGACTCTTTATCTACTGGAATCCTTCTGTATCCAGTGACCTTTCCGCAATTACCCTTTATCATTGGATTTGCCAAATAATTAACTTGGCATATTCTTCTTCATCCATTCATGACTGTTGCTATTTTCATGTTTCCTCTCACTGAATACATCATCTCACCATGTCTGGCTGCTTGTTTTTGTCATCCTTTGGGGGAATCATCAGGGGCATGTGGACCACTCCACACACGTTTGTGGCACACTATATCCATCAGTTACCATTTCGGGTGGGTAAATTACCTTTAGTTATATATTTTTTTCTTTAAAGCACTTTGCTATTTGTTTCTTACTGGATCCCACTAAGTGGCAAGTGTTGCCTGTCCAGGTGTATGTATGGGGTGGTGGACCGTGGAGGTTTCCTCTTGAATGTGTTCTTTTTTGCTCATTTGAGAGTAGGCAGTGGTGTTCTGCAGGTGTATAATCCTCCTCCTACCATTGCATAGATTATTTTTTTCCTCTTGCTGCCTGATTATGAACTGGAGATGATCCACATAATGAAAATTAACATCTGTGGTTGGGACCCCTCATCCTCCTGCTGCTTGGATGTCAGTTTCCAGGTTGTCTGGTTTTGGATTAGAGCTGAACCAACCAACATAAGTCCTCACAAGTGAGGTGAATGGTAGAGGACCTCCTTCCGACTGTGAGATGGATGAACCATTTCTAGCACTGCTGGTTTGGATAGAGTTGATCTCCCACATTGGTTGAGGACATCCAGCTTTCTGGAGATTGGATGATTCAATCACAGTCCCAAAGGTTCTGAGGATTGAGTTGATCTCCCAATTACAATCTATCTAGCTCACCATCATCGTTTTTACATTAGGGGTACATCTGGATCAAATTCGTTGAGGACCTTTTCCTTCTGGGGACTGGACTTACCATTCCCAGTCTCAACAGTTTGAGGATTGAGTTCATCTCCCAATAGGTTGAGGACCTCCTCCTTTCAGGGACTGGATGTACCAATCCCTGTTCCAACGGTTTTATAATGGAGTTGGTCTCCTAATTATCGTCCGATGTGCCCTAACCATTCTATTTTATGACTACACCTGGCTTTCATTGATTGAGGACCTCTTCATTCTGGAGACTGGAGGTATCTTTCCTGGTCTCAACTGTTTGAGGATGGAGTTGATCTCCCAATGGATTGAGGGACTGGAAGTACCAACACTGGTTCCAATGGTTTGAAGCTGGAGTTGATCTCCCAGTAATGGTCTGATGCAACATAGCCACTCCACACCATTGGCAAGTCTAGCCCCGGTTGGTCGAGGACTTTCTCCTTCCGTGGACTGGATATATCATTCCCAGTTCCGATGGCTTGAGGATGTTGTTTACATTACTTTGTCCAGCCTTGCCCTGTCTTCTCTATCTCTGGGCACTTTCTGTTATTTATTGTATATTCTATTGGTGGAGGATTGTCGCATGATTCTTTACATGCTACAATGCAGTTGAACCAAGTTTAATGCATGGGGTTAAGTGGAAGTATCAAGGCTAGTAGCAAGTGAAAAATTTTAGCATATAGAGGGCAGTATTAATAGAGAAAAACCTTTATGTGAGGGAAGGTAAGTATCTATCAGAAATACATTATCTGTGTTTGAAAATTATAACATACAGTGATTCATTTTATTGTGGCTTCCCAATTTACTGTTGGTGAACTGATTATACTGTAGAGGTTGGAATGATATTAGTCTCAACAGAACAAACTCTTGAAGTAGTTCTTAGCAGTCACTTTTGTTTCTGTTTTAGTCACAAAACGTACAACAAACATTTTTGCAATTCTGGTGAAAAGACATTACAATAACATTTTATAATCAGGAATACATGTGTTGTGAAATGATGAAGCATCACATCTGTTTAATAATGTTACCTCTTGAATACATCACTCTCCTCTGTAAAAATTGCCTATAGATAAGAAATTATTACTTTAAGGCATGTGTGATTTATAGGCTTTGTTGGTATGTTATATACAGGCTTCCTCAATTTGTTTTTCTTCTTTTCTCTCTCTCTCTCTCTTCTTTTTTCTTTTTTTTTTTTTTTTTTTTTTTGTTGATTCCACACACCACATGATACTGTAAAATTTTACATTCTTCCCTTTTTTGTGCAAATTCTGCATAAAAGTGAGTTGTTGTGTTCCTAATTTTCAGTAATATGTTGTTCCAACTCTGGGTGATTTTTGTATCATACTGAATTGTTGTGTTCCTAATTTTCAGTAATATGTTGTTCCAACTCTGGGTGATTTTTGTATCATACTGAATTGTTGTGTTTAAAATTTTCCTTAAGAAGTTGTTCCACCTTTGGGTGATTTTTGTATCAAAGTGAACTGTTGTGTTCCTAATTTTTCTTAAGAAGTTGTTCCACCTTTGGTTGATTTTTGTATCAAAGTGAATTGTTGTGTTCCTAATTTTCAGTAATAAGTCTTTCCTTATTTGGGTGATTTTTGTATCAAAGTCAATTGTTGTGTTCCTAATTTTTCTTAAGAAGTTGTTCCACCTTTGGGTGATTTTTGTATGAAAGTGAACTGTTGTGTTCCTAATTTTTCTTAAGAAGTTGTTCCACCTTTGGTTGATTTTTGTATCAAAGTGAACTGTTGTGTTCCTAATTTTTCTTAAGAAGTTGTTCCACCTTTGGTTGATTTTTGTATCAAAGTGAACTGTTGTGTTCCTAATTTTTCTTAAGAAGTTGTTCCACCTTTGGGTGATTTTTGTATCAAAGTGAAGTGTTGTGTTCCTAATTTTTCTTAAGAAGTTGTTCCACCTTTGGGTGATTTTTGTATCAAAGTGAAGTAATTACTCTGTTTCTGATTTCGAATAAGTTGTTCCTTCGTTTGTTGAATTTCATATCAAAGTGAATTACTGTATTTGTAACTTCTGATATATTGTAGCTTCTTTGGCAAATTTCGACATCAAAGTGAATTGTTTTGTGTTAGTTTTTAGTAAGTTATTCCTCCTTTTACTGGATTTCGTATCAGAGTGAATTGGTTTGTTCAGTACTTTTTACGTTGTTGTTTAGATGAATTTTGCATCAAAGTGAATTTCTGTGTTTCTAATTTCTATGGTAAATTACTTATCAAATTGAATTGTTTTCTATTAATTTTTCTAAGTCTTTCATTTGAGAGAATTTCGTCGCAAATGAATTGCTATGTAGCTGATTTTCAATACGTTCCTTATTTTGATGTATTTTATATCAGTTAAAATCTCTTTACACTAAACAAGTAAAAGTGTTGTCATATTGTTTTAAAAAAATTAATTAATTTAAATGTATTACTTCGAGAAAAAAAAATTTTTATTCAATAATTTCACTCTTCTTTTTTTTTCTACACATTTGTCATGCAACATTTAAGTGAAAGTGTTGGTTACATATTAAATTTTTTTTTCTGATGCCTTTTTTTAAGTATTGTTACCCCTACAGTCGTTATTTAATTTTCCGTAACTTCGTTCCGACGAAACTTTAGCGACACAAGTCCTTTCTTGAATAAAACTGGTTTATTCTTTCCGAATACAACTTTACGATACACTTAATTTCAACAGTCGCTCTGTAACAAACGCTATAATTCCCAGCGAACTTCTCACGTGCTTAACAATATTCTCTTTGACTGCAGTTC